>NW_018735738.1:0-29276 GCF_002204515.2 Aedes aegypti | reverse complement strand
CCAGAAAACTTCGGCAAGGTTTTGCTTTTGTAGCCGCGGACTCTGATCACTCGGCTAAGGAAGGCCACGATTTCATCCAGGCATTCTATCAGGAGAACTTCTTAAGATTCATCATAAATTTCGTGAAGGTTTCATTCAGCAGCTCCTTCAGGGTTTTTATCAGGACTAGCTCTAGGGATTCCATCGGAAATTCCTCTCCGGATTCCATCGGAAGTTCCTCTAGGAATCCCATTAAGAATTCTTCTGGGGGTTCCATCAGATGTTCGTCTAGGGATTCCATCAGGAATTCTTCAGGGATTCCATCTGGAATTCCTTCAGAGATTCGATCAGCTGTTCTTTCAGGGATTGCACCTGGAACTCAACTAGGGATTTCATCGGTAGTTTCTCCTGGGATTCTATCAGGAGATATTTCAGAGATTCCACCTGGAATTCCTCCATGGACTCTGTCCGACGTTGCTCTAGGAATTCCATCAGGAGTTCTTCTCGGGATTTTAAACAGAAATTCCTCCAATGATTCCATCCAGAATTCCTTCAAGAATATCTTTACAAAATTCTTCCAAGGATTCCTTCAGGAGTTCCTCCAGGGATTTCATCAGGAGCTCCTGTAGTGATTCTATCGGGAGTTCCTTTAGGGCTTCTTGAGATTTCATCAGGAGTGGAAAGTCAAAATGCATTTTGATCCTACAGGGAATTCTTCAAGAGATTAAATCAGATGTTCCTCGAGGAATCCCATCAATGTTTCTTTTAGAAATATCAGGAGTTCCTCTGGGATTCTATCAGGAGTTCTATCCGGAACTTATCAGGAATTCTTCCAGGGATTTTATCAGAGTCCCTTCAATGATTAGAGTTCCTTCAAGAATATCTGTAGATAGGAGTTCTTCAAGGATTCCATCAGGAGATTCTATAGGGATACTATCGGGTATACCTTAAGGCTTCCATTAGAGTTCTTCTGGGGATTGCATCAGAAGTTCCTCCAGAGTTCTTCCAGAGATTTGACCTGAATTGCTTCCAAAGATTCAATCAGGATTTCCTCCAGAAATCATTCAGGAATTTCTTGATATGGGATATCATAAGGAATTCTTAAAGGGATTCTTACAGGAGTTCCATCAGAAATTCCTCCAGGGATTCCATGAGGAGCTTCTTCAGCGATAGCAACTAGAACTTCTCCAGGGATTCCATCAGGAATACCTCTAGCAATTCCATTAGAAGTTTCTCCAGCGATTCCATCAGCAGTTCCTTCAGAGATTCACCTGGAATCCCTTCTAGAGATTTTATCAGGGTTTCTCTAGAGATTCCATCGCTAGTCATTCTATGAATTTCATCAGAAAATCCTCCATTGATCCATCAGGAACTCCTTCAATAATATATTTAGGATTTCCTTCAAGGATTTCACCAGGAATTCCTCCAGGGAAGCCATATATAGTTTCTTCTGAGATTTCACCCGAAATTCCAAAAGATTCTATCAGGAGTTCCTCTATATATCCTCCAGCAATACTTTATATTCCTCCAAGGATTCCATCAGGAGTTCCTCTAGGATTCTATCAGGAATTCCAATAGGGATTCTATCAGAAGTACCTTTAGGGCTTCAGGAATCATCATTAAACTCTTCAAAATTTTAACAGGAGTTCCCTTAGAGATTCATCAGGAGTTCCTCTAGAGATTGTATCAGAAGTTTCTTCAGAGATTTCACCTGGATCCTCGAGGGATTGCATCAGAAGTTTCTTCTAGGGATAACGTCAGGATCTCTTCTGTGAATTACATCAGAATTCTTCTGGGGATTTCAAGAAGAGTTCTTCAGGGGTTTCATAAGCATTTTCTTTAGGCATTCCACCAGGAATTCCTTCTGAGTTCTATCAAGAGTTTCTATAGGGATTCCATCAAGAGTTCCCCTGAGTCTTTCAATAGTAGTTCCCAAGGATTTCCATCAGGAGTTCTTCTAAGGATTTTATCAGGAGTTCCAATAGGGATTCAATTAGGAATTCCTACAGGGCAAAACAACAGAAGTCGTTTTTTGCAATCCACACGAGTTACCAAGGAGTTCTTCTAAGGACTTTATCAGGAGTTTCTCTAGGGTTTCATTAGGAGCTCCTTGAGAGATTCCACCAGGAATTCAACAGGAATTCTATCAAGAATTTCTCTAATGATTCTATCAGGAATTACTCCAGGGATTACATCACAAGTTTTTCCAAGGATTTCATCTGAAGGAGTTCTCCAATAGATTTTATTGGGAATTTCTGCAGGGATTCCATCGGAAGTTCTTTCATAGATTCCATTAGAAAATCTTCTTAGACTTTATTATAAATCCTACTGGGATTTCATCAGAAATTCTGTCAGGGATTCTATCAGGAATTCTTCTAAAGGTTCTTTCAGGAATCCCTCTAGGCTTGTTCTGGGTTAATTTATTATGATTTTTTTTTTTCGAAATTTATTAGGAGAACTTCTAGAGAATACAACGAAGATTATCAGGATTTTCTCCAGGGATTTTATCAGAAATTTCTTATAAGTATTCCATTACCGGCATTACTCAAGAGATTCCTTCCGGAATTTCTCAAAGAATTCCTCGCGGAATTCATCATGGCTCCTCCCGGATTTCCTTAAGAAATCAATCCCAGAAATCCAAAAGGGTTTCTCCGTATTTTTCAAGGAATTTCTTGCGGAATAACTCCAGGGATTCTTGGGGGTGTTCAGGAACCCTTCAACGATATTACCAGAAATTATTTATAATAGTTTTACCTGTAAATTGAGAATCTACCAGTATATCATCAAGTGACTCCATCAGGATTCCTCCTGGGATTCAAAACAGGAATTCCTTCAGGGATTCCTCTGGGAGGTTCCTTCGTGGATGCACCAAGATGAACTCCAATTATCCAATAACGAATTTCCTATGCGATTTGACCACAATTTCCTATAAAGATTCCACTAGTAATTCCTTCAGATACTTCAACAGTATTTTCCCTAATTATATCATCTGTAATTTTTCGCGAGAGAAGTTTTTTAAGGAATTTTACAAGGAGTTCTTTTAACGTTAACACTGGGAATATCACTAGAGTTTCGCTAGAATTACCACCAGAAAAATCTACCAGAGTTTCGCCAGAAGTTCAACCATAAAATACTTCAAAGGTGTTACTAGGATTGTGCTTCAGGATTATTATAAATTCCTCCAAGGAGTTAACTGATATTTACTCAGAGTTTCAAACAACACATTCTTCTTAATGTCTCAGGATGAATCCCTAAAATAGACCTAGAAGATTGTTTTTTTCATTTCTGAAAAAAAATCATGGAGATATATCTTTAGAAATTCTTGGAGGTATCACCAAAGAAATCAACAGATTAATTCCTAGAGGGTCTCCTAGAGAGATTCCTTAGATTCCTCCTGAAGGAGTTTCTGAAAGATATTCTAAGGTGATTCCTGGAAGATTCCTTGAAAAAATCCTTCAAGAAATACTGGGTGGAATTGATGGATAAATTGCTTTAGGAATCCTCGAAGAAATTTATATTAGATTATTGAAGTAATTCCTGCAGAAATCCCAGGACGAATGCCTCGTAGGGTCTCTTCAGAGATACAAGGAAGAATCTTTGGAGGAAACATTGGTGGAGTTTATAAAAGAATTTATTGAAGATCTTTGAAGGAATCAGTGGTTGAAATCCACAATAATTTGTAAAGGAACCTCTAAAGGAATCCTTGGAAAAATTCCACCTGAAGGTATGCCTGAAGAATGTTCCCCGGAGAAAATTCTGGTTGAATCAGAGGAAAAATTTCTAAAGGAACTATTGATAAAATTCGTGTAGAATCCCAGGAAAAGCTTTTGGTGGAAAAACTTCAAAGCATAATAACTAGAGGAAACGACTAAAAGACTCTGAATAGAATGTTTGAAAACAAAATCCCTTGGCCATTCCCATATCAATGACTGCTCAGAATATTTCCTGAAAGAGACCCGTCATGATTTCTGAGCTTTGCCGGAATATTTCGTACGAATTGTAACTGGAATTCCTCTTAAATATTTATTTCTTTCGGTACTTATCTGTTGAAAGTTCTTCTCTTCCTTACTGCGATTTTTGCCAGAAAATCGTGAAAGGAATCTCCCTTACAGTCACAGCATTCGAAAAAATAATAATCCATATTCACTAGACTAGGCAAGTTTAAAAACATACGAAGAAATATCGTGTTGCTGCAACAACCTTGACTGTCGGTCAAACGGTTGTATCAACATAAGTCGGTTTGACTAACTTGGGGGCGGAGTCAATGTTGGTCAAACCGTTTGAGCGTCTGTGGGCTGCATAATACATCAGAACTTCGTCCGATCGAAAAGTTTTAGGCGATAATGAAGAAGAAGAAGTTGAAGAAGAGCGGAAAACATTCAAAACCGATGAAGCTTTGAAGAAATTGTGTATGAGAGATAGGCAAAGCCTCGCCCAAGATCTCGTGAGCAGTGTTAAGAGAAATGTACGAGCATTCAGCTTGCGGGAAGAAATACAATAAATGAATTATGCTAAAACATAGCTAATATATAGATTTTTAATCCCTGAAAATTTGGGAAGTATCTAATATAAAATCAGTTTTTGGTAATCTATTTCGTGTGTCTCATTTTTTTTTCGAGTCCAGTCTTTAATAGGGGAAACGATCGCTTAGTGGATTATCCCTAATATTCACACATAAACCAAAAGCTTTCTCTTGAAACCTTCAAGTAGACATGTTGAGTAGACATGATGAGAGGTTTTCAATAATTTGTTCAGTTTGAAGTTAAGAACTAACTTAGGACCGATCTTTCTGTATATCTATCTTCTATAAATAAAAATGGAATGGTGTTTGAATGTCACGAAATGGCTTGAGAAAAGGCTATCGGATTTTGAAAATTCCCCCATAGTTATCTTCCTGTGGTGTTCTGAAAAAACGGGGGTGAATAAAACTGTCATTTTGTACGGGACGATTTATGACATTTTCAACAGCCTACTTGATGGCAAGACAAAGTTTGCCAGGACCACTAGTACTACTAAATAAAATTTAACAACACCAACATCACATTCCCAAAGCATTCCAGTCAAATGTATCAAATACATAAAATGTCTGTATCCACTTATTAACAGGAAACTGAAAGGGCCCAGATAGCCGTAGCGGTAAACGCGCAGCTATTCAGCAAGACCAAGCTGAGGGTCGTGGGTTCGAATCCCACCGGTCGAGGAAATTTTCTCGACTTCCCAGGGCATAGAGTATCTTCGTACCTGCCACACGATATACACATGCAAAAGGGTCTGGGTCATTTGGCATAAAGCCATTTGGCATAAGGTCATTTGCATAACGCCATTTGGCATGAAGGACATTTGGCATAATATCAAGACATGTGTAAAGTAAGAATCAATTGGCATAATATCAAATCATATGTGAAGTAAAGGTCATATCAGACATTTGGCATAATATCAAACCATCTGAAGAGTAAGGGTTATTTGGTATAATAATTCAGATATTATTTTTCTATGTGAAAAAACTGTTGTAATATTACGCGAAAGAAAAAGTCATGTTAAAAAGAAGGGCAATTCCTATATAACAGAATAACGCGTCAAATCGCAATAGCAATAACCCTCGAAGAATACCTTATGTTTAAAAGAAGGGTAAATCTCTAGATAAATTCATGACTAAACAGGATAACAGAAGATGAACTAGGGTGTCAATCAGTGACGCAATATTTCTTATTTGAAATTAAAAATTGAAAACAAGGTAATGACTTTGTAAAACAGAAGAAAATAATGCAGCAACATTGCTACTACAATTATCTTTTAAATATCATTTCGTTTTCCAACGAACCCGATCAACCAGTGCACACTGGTCCAGGAAGCTAATTTAGGCGGACATGAGGTTTTCGTCTCGATTTATTGATTTTAGAGCCATAGTTACTTCTGATAATATGTTCAGAATTTTCGGTTCCGGGTCATTTGGCCGAATGTCATTTGGTCGAATGCCGTTCGGCCGAAATTGAAAACAAAAGTGAACTAGTATGGATTTATAATGAATTTCAAAGAACTATTTCTGCTTATTCATGGTTACACCATCATTGACATACAGATAATTAGCTTTTTAGTAGTATTTCAAGAAACATTTCGTGCTGAAAGATGAACATCCTAAATGTAAGCAGTTATTCACTTCTCTGCTAGCGGTGCTAGCCACCTGCAGATGTTTGTAGTTAGACTTTGACAGTAGCCACAAAGGTTTAAGACTTATTCGTCCTTTTGCTGGATCTGGTTGTTTTGATCCCTCGGATCGTACTAAGTAATATATGTCATAGCTCTAGTAACCACAAGTTTTGGTTTTTTGACTTAAATATTCCCCGAGTCATTTATTGCTATACGCAAGCAGGAGGAGAATGACACTCACCCAAGTTGAGGTAAAAAAATGTGTTTTGAATAAGACGTAAGGGAATCTGGGGTAATATGCACCTTGAGGCAAAACAACCCCACGGTGCCTTTTATAAGTATTTGTAAAAAAAAATCATCAAGGGCGGATAGGAGTGACCCACAACAATTTTACAAATCCAACTTCCAGAAAAATGTCTAAATTTTCCTAAAATATTTGTAGAATCCCCGAAAACTCGTTTTACTCCTGGGGTGCATATTACCCCTGATACTCTTATATAAGCTTTAACATGAATAACTAATTCCTCATAGTTATTCACTCTTGAAAGAACAGCCTATGATCAAAAGAAGGAAAAATCTCTTATGAAAATTTAGGCAAGTGTAATGCATATAATAGTTTTATCAGTACAACTACAAAGAACTTCCGATGATTTAAAGAAGGTAAAATTCCCAATTAAAATATAAGCTGAACTCTTTTCAATAGTATAACTCGAATGAATAGCCTATGTGCAAAAGAAGGAAAAAAAATCTGATGAAATCAATAAATAACTTGAAACCTTATTACACCTTTGGTAGTCCAGAGGCAATAACCGTCACCTCAGAGTCTTGACGCAATGTGAGGAGTTCACAACTTCGTCCTGAATTAACGGGTCGATTTTATCATTCTCTTAGAGCTCTTATAGTGTGACAAAAAATTACGTCCCGTCACATTATGAAAAACAACAAATTAATTAGCTTATCAGTTATTGAGTCACACTTATGAAACCTACATATCAGAGGTGGTGTTATTTGATTTTTATTTCATGATTCAGCCAAACGGCATTCGGCCAAATGACCCGTTCGGCCAAACGGCATTCGGCCAAGTGGCCGGACACCGAATTTTCAGTACTACAAGTGTACGCATCAAAATTTTTTACGGTTATAACAAGATTGAAGTAGGTATAGGCCAACTCCTTTATTTTAACGAATCGTGAGTTGGTATGTTCAGCAAAGTTGTAGCAAATGATCAGAGTTGCTCAATATCAGTCATAACAGCGTATGGCTGATTTAAATAAACTATTAATATCAGTTGCGAGCTTTCAATATCACTATCAATATCAATATCGCACTCTGGATTATAATTAATTCAGAATGAGTGATCACGTGACAATTCTCCTTCTCCCTGGGCCTTCCTTAGCCGAGTGGCTAGAGTCCGTACCTACAAAGCAAAGCCATGCTGAATCCCAACTGAGAAACAGACTCGCGTCGCAGTGAGGACGTAATGCCAAGAAGAAGAAGTGACAATTGTCCAAGCTATTATTGTTCTTCTTGACCAACACATAATTTCAATTCATCTGCAGCTTTATCAAAAATATCGTATTGATAAGTTGCCATTTTATTTGCTTAAGGGGGCAGGATCCGTCATTGATTTCGGAATTTTCAAAAGCAGTTTTCTCGTTCAAAATCAAGAAAATTTACAGGAAAATGCGTTTACTGTATTCTATTCTCCAACCGAAACACAATGAATAAACACATTTTCATCGAATAATTTTTAGTTTTAAAAAGAAAAACTGCTTTTGAAGTTTCGATGATGACGATGATTACGATGACGGAGCTTTGATCGTTAATTTAAAATTGAACTTATCCCATCATTGATATCCATAGTCTATCGCTATCAATCATCAATGCATTGGTGATGGAGTAGACAGCATGATGTTGATGTGATATAGAATGATCCGTATTGTACCGCAGTCTGCCTGTACAAATCAGCAAGTTTTAGACGTGAATAGTGACAGCGAGCAACTCTGCAAACGATTAGCTTAAAGGCCGCGAAAATTGAGTATTTTTAATAAAAAAAAATCGTCGCTCTCAAGTGTTTTATTTTTTCAATTTATTGGCCTACTAAGTTCTACAAACTTTTAATACTTATCATTTGCTACAACTTTGCCATAGTTGTATTTCTTATGGTTTTCATGTTATTTGAGTTTTTCATCTTAAAATTTAATATTTTGTGTGCCTTGTATCTCAACTATGAGCACCTGAAGAAAATGATTTTCCACCTAATGATTTTGCAGTCTTCCGAGTATCTCTGAGCAAAATTAAGAGAAGATGACATTGCTGTTTGCTTTTGACGTGCAAATCCAGTATTACTGAGCTGCGGTAACACAAAGTAGCCAAAGGATACTTAGCAACCATGATCCATGTCACCGCCAACATAGCAAAGAAAATCACTCTTTGATTTCGCCTTCCTTTTTAAAAAATCTCAGTGCGTTTGGTGTTCTCGCATTTGATATTTGCATTTCAAACGCACACAGCAATATTTTCTATCTCGTTCAATATCGATTTTACTAATGACGATATGAGATAAATCCATATTTATTGAATATTCACACATGCTCAATTCACAAAAGTCATCACCTGAGCATATAAAATCTGAAAAAAATTCACCATTTTTCCTTTATCGGTATTTGGTCTATTAGTAAGCGAGATCATTGGAAGTCAACGTAAGTCGTATAAAACACATCTACAAAGTTACAATCCGATTGAATTCGGTGGTATGATTTAACCGGAACCTTCTGATGCATTCATACCGCACTTGTAGTGCTTCTTCGGCGGCTTGCCAGAGAAGAGAATAAATAAATTATTATAGAACAGATTCAGCTGTTACTAAAATGAAACAGTAATAAAATGCTAAAATCTTCAATTTAAGTATGTACAGGAAATGTATTGAAATTATGCCAAATGTCCGTTATGCCAAATGACCCTCATCTTTCACTTAGTTAAAATTATGCCAAATGTCCGTTATCCAAATGACAGTTATGACAAATGTCCTTTATGCCAAATGGCGTTATGCCAAATGACTTTATGCCAAATGGCTTTATGCCAAATGGCCCGCTCCCATGCAAAAAATGCGTTGGCATAGTAAGCTCTCAGTTAATAACTGTGGAAGTGCTCATAAGAACACTAAGCTGAGAAGCAGGCTCTGTCCCAGTGGGGACGTAACGCC
Source organism: Aedes aegypti (assembly GCF_002204515.2). NCBI lineage: Eukaryota > Metazoa > Arthropoda > Insecta > Diptera > Culicidae > Aedes > Aedes aegypti. The sequence goes on along the minus strand of NW_018735738.1, from coordinate 19,945 downwards.
AGAAAGAAGAAGAAGAAGAAGAAGAAGAAGAAAGCTCGTCTTAAGAACAAGTTCAGACAAATTTTCAGGCCAGGCCAATGTGTACTAGTTGTTGTATACCAGAAAGAAAGCAGAGTACCGTGCACCCCCGCTAATTTGAACGGTACCTCATGCAAACCATGGGGTTCATTTTTAATTTGAACATCTAGTCACCCTAGAAACGTGTTTCTGGTTGCCTCTGTCACTGTTTTGTTTTGATTCTGCGTTCCGTTCCACAGCGTTCCATCTCACTTCACTCCGTTCCATGAGCTAAATGACGTTTGAACCATTTTTAATCTGAACGATGTGCAAATAAGCGGGATACAGATTATAAAGTGTTCAGATTAAATGTGGTCAAACTATCGGGGGTACCTGGTATTCAAAATAAATTTTTGAAAATGATTCTGAAGCTCCCTTTCTGTTATAGTACTAATGAGTTATACAGAATATCCAATGTTAAAACAACAAATCTCGAAAACTTATTCAAATAGTCTCAAGTCAGAAAAGTGAATAAACTTACTTTATTGATCCGACATGTTTCGCAGACGAAATTCCACATGCTCCGCTCCTACCCAACTAGATTTTTCACTTTTAGAACTTTTAATTTCCGGATTTACGAAACGGCGAAAGTAAGATTTCCAACTTTCGCAACCTAACCACTACTTTCGCCGCCCGCTGTATAGAGAGACATAGTGACTTAACCATTTGTCAAAACAAAACACTACTTGAGCCGATTTTACACTGGTAGAAAAACGTCGAAAGTAACTGTATGATACGGCTTATCATTTTGTTATAATTATTTTTGTTGAAAATAATAGAAACTACCTAGTTTTTGAACGCGATCTGATTGTATGCAAAATTTGAGCGATATACACGGCGAAAAAATGTTTAAAAGGTGATTAATTTTAAAACAGTTTTATAAGACAGGTTGTGATACTTCTCAATTAGTTTCCTCAAAACCGTATGATAGTTACTTACGTCGATTTGAAAAAGTAATCGAGAAATGTCGAATTAAATTATTAATAATTTTAGACATTAATTGTCACAATATTCTATTGCTATGATTAATGTGTTATATATTTTGGTGCAGTAGGGTTCAGCCTTTTTTTGTCTCATAAGCAGATGCAATCAACTAAAATGTAGTATGTTATTAACAAAATGTTATTAAAAGTTTTATTTAGTTTTACCAAGTTGGGATGATAGTGTGTTAAACAACACTGGAAACAACAACTGGATATAAGAAAGTAATAAAATAATTTAAAAAAAATCTTTTTTTTTATAAAAAAGTCAAGTGAAATTATGAACTGAATTGGATTCCTAATTCAACATTATATGTTAACCAAAATTTGAAGCTAAAGCCTAACGCATCCTTCAAGACCACACGATAGCCTCAATCCAGTCGATGTAGCTGGCCACTCTGGTGTAAATATCCGGAAACTGTGGGCCCACCGCGTATTCTGCCATGCGATACTATTCCTACCACGTATGCCGCGCACTCTTTGGATCGAAACTGATTTGAGCTGGCGAACCCGAACTTCCTAGGCAGATATCTTTTTGATCCAATTGCGATAGCACAGTTGGTGATCCTTCACTCCGTCGGGTATCTTTCGACTTGGGCCATACTGTTGATCACAAACGGACTTATCCATTATGTTCAGATTGAATTTCTGCAGCTGGCCGGAAGTGGACAAATAGCCTAAAACGGTTTGAAAATGATTGTGTAAACTGTTCTCCTGGCTAATAACACCGAAATCACTCACCCGTCCGATCCAGTGCTGTAGTCTCAAGCGAAGTGAAATTCATTTGAAAAGAATCCCACAAACAAGCCGGGCGAATGCTTTCCGAGAAGCTTACGGGCTCACGTAGCCGGACCAGAGCGATATCATTGTAGGCCCAACGTGCGGTATAGTTTGGATGGGTGTCACTTCCGACACCTCATAATCCTTAACGTGTTGGTCCTTCTGGTTCAAATCTACCGCTCCCAAACGGACAATATCCGGTTTCTTTTGCCCGAACTTTGTACTGTGGGCAACAGTCAAAATGTATTGCTCGCTGATTAAACTTCCAAAGCTAAGGAAGTTGTAATCATTGGGATCGTTTTCCGTTTTCCAGCCCATGAAGGCGACGTGCGGATAGTCTCCTACTCGAACGCTATTCTGGAGGATCAGAGAAGCCGGACGGTTGCAATTGCTTGGGTTTGATTTCGCCCAGTTGCTGTAGTCTTGGCATTCTGATTGGGACAAATGATCGATTAGTGAGATTACAGAACCCGAAAAGGTTAGATAGAGTACGATCGCGGAACAGGACTTACTTGCTTGAGAAATTCTCTGGTCTGCTTGAGCTCGAACAAAAGCAACGAATACGAGCGCGAAAAGCAATGAACTGATTGTGAGGCGCATTGCTGGAGAGTGAAGTAGTGATTGCCGGATTCGAAACGAGAGCGATCGCTTTTTAAACCAAAGCGACGTGATGCTGCTGGATCGTTTGTTTAATCGCTATTAATTTGGTGGCAAATGCGATCGTATAACTCTTACCGGGAATTCCCTTGCAAGCAATAACAGGTTTATCAATCGCGTGAATACCACATTTAAGAATATTGAAATTGTTAGATTATTTGAATAGAAAATTGAATAAGACCTACGAGCGTCATGAAATGAAATGAGAAAATATGAAGTGAATATTTTCAGCTATTTTTAGGGAACATTGATGCGACATTTTTATTAGTGTATTTTCACACTATACATTTTGTCAAAAACTCGTTCCAAATGTATTCAACCACAACGGAAACAAAAACGAATAATTATTTCTGGTTGGTCGCTTTGGAATGTCGTAAAATTTTAATTAATCGATTCGTTCATAATAGATTACAGTTCGAGAATGCTGATTATCGATAACGATTAATGAACCAGTAGTAATCGATAAACCCCTTTTTCGGCAGCTTCATATTTTCTCGCAATAAAAATATTTAAACCCCGATAATTTTTTGTTTCTCGATATTTTTGCACTATTATTTCACAAGTTCGCAAAAAATAACTTTTTAGTTTTAGAATCTGTGTCATGATTATTGGTCAACTGGATCCTGAGATATTCCGAAATTTCTTGGGGGACTGACGCGTAGCTATAAGGACTGTTCATGTAAGAAAGTGGACACGTATTTTTTAAAGCAAACTGTTTATTTTCGAACTAATTCATGAGTTCTCTTGAAATACATGGAAATCAAAGTAATATCGACCAAGTTCACATAAGTTTGAGCATTTATTGAGCATTTCTGGATAATGCTCTGACTTTTCTCTTGATGCCTCCCATCGGGGTCTGCACAACTTTCTTTGTAACTTTTCTTTGTGTTGCTTACCACATTTTCTTGAAAAAATCCATGGAACTTGTTTATCTTCCATCCTTCTCAAAATGTTGTTTGATTATTGCCCAATATTTCCAAATGGGGCGTAGTTATGGGCAATTCGGTAGAATCTGCCATGTTTCAACAAATTCGACTTTTCTCTTCTTGATCATCTCCAAAGTAGCTGAAGCATAGTGAGTCGATGCCAGGCCTGACCATAACAATGGAGGCTTGTTATACTTTCGGTAGATGGGCAGAAGACGTTTTTAAATGCATTCAGTTCTGGAATTTTCGCCATTGATTGAACCCGTTGTGAAAAATGTAGTACTTTTCCTACCGCAGGAGCAATTGCTTGCCATAAAAAAAACTTTTTTCCAAAATTTTTCTGTTCGGATGTACTGCACGTCGTCATAAGCATCTGTTTTCGATACAGTGTTGAAAAATTGGAATTTGGACACTTCGCAATTTAAGCCAAATCTCGGAACGACAGCTTTTCTGAACACATTTGTGCAGAATAAATCTGCGTGTCGCCATGTTAATCCGACCTATCGCTTGGAATTTACAACTGTTTGATGTCAACTTTCTTCTGCTGTCAAAATAAACCCTTGAGTACACACTGAAACAAAATTTGATTTTTTTCCTTGGAATTTTCACACCAAAATGTTAACAATCAGGTGTCCACTTTCTTTAATGAACAGTCCTTAACCCCTATAAATATCTCAGGCTACAACACATTAATGAGAGTATATTGTGAAAAAATGAAGCAATTTGGTGCAGCCGTCTTTGAGTAATGAGCATTCATGGATTAAAGATCTTAAGAACTTCAAAAAAACATCATATCGTAATTTTCAGATATCTCCTAGAATACTTAACCGATTCGTACGATTTTTTCAAAGTAGCTCCTTGTCACCTAGCCCTGTGCAGCCCACATTTCCTTCATTTTTTATGAATTGACGTAATACAAATGGCCGCCAAAGATATTTTCTATGGAGAATGTCGGTCCCCCAAGTAATATCTTCAAAATCAGATCACCAATGACAGATATTGACATAGATTCTAAAATAAAAAAAGTGCAAAAATATCGAGAAACAAAAAAGTTATCAAGGTTTGAATATTTTTACTGCGGTTAAAAATGAAGCTGTCGGTATGCATCACTGTATTCACTGATTTATTTTCAAGTTTCTCGCATTTTTCCGAAATTCAATTTAAGAAGAACTTTCATAATGCTTCCTAATAATGATGTCCTTGTACGTTCACAATAAATTTATCTCAAATTATTAGCACAAAATAAAATTTTAATTTCTTAAATATTTAATGAACAACATTATTTGCAATAAATATATATTCAGTATATATTTATTCAGTATATTATGAATAAATCAGTAGCTATGACCTACATTTAAACCGTGTAATTGAGCGGTAAGAATTTTGTAAATAACCGTACTTCCATTCCATTTTGTATGATCTCAATAATTAAATATTTCACATTTCAAGACACTACCGAACTACTGGAGCTGCCCATTTAAGTATGCAGAACATACATGATCCCCGAGTTTTGTAGAAAACCCCTGCTTGGCTTCTTTAAAGATCTCCATTAAAAATTAAATCCAAATAATGCAAACATCTAAAATAACATATTTATTGATAACAGAGTAGTTAACTGATAATTGTTATCATGAGGGTCCAGATTTTCGTGCAGCTATCAATACTCTGCTTGCCTTCACATGGCATTTTCTCCTTTCTGTGAATTTCCCCTGACCCTGAGGTTCGATTCACTTCTGCTCAGGCTGCGAGTACATGAACAATAATTGACCATGATAAACGACTAATAATAAAATTTGGTTTACCGTAAAACGGGGTAACTTTGATAGTTTATTCGGTGAAAACTTCAATATTTATGCAAATTGTTTCGTAGAATTACAATTTATATTTTTAAAACAAGTACAGACATCCTAGCTATCGATTGTACTTGATAGATTGCCAAAAGATTTATTCTGAATGGATATATTATTTTTCATATCATCGAAAGTCGGTTTTCTGTTTTGGGGTAACTTTGATAATCGAAAAAATTTAATGAATTACGGAACATTTATAGGGCGTTGCATACCTCTAGGCGTTTAACGCTATATGGAAATTTCTGACTTAGATTACAAAAATTGACCCAGTTTGTAAAAATGGTTTTTGCTAAGAGATTTGAGACCGAATTCATGTTCTACTATAACTAGGCTGTCATGGAAAAGTGACGAACTCATTATTACTTCATCAAATAGTGATCGTAGAACAGATTGTTTGTAAGCGTTGCAAAAATGCTGAAATCTTGTAATTTTCAAATATTTGCATATAAATCCTCAAATGCACTTGATTCCAACGAAAACAGCTTTAAAATGAAGTGTCATACTAATACTCTTTACTTTTGCATTCGTTTTTCTTAACTGATTGACAGAAACTTCGTTATTTCGTTCAGTATGTTGTGGGTCTCGCACTATCAAAGTTACCCGCATTATCAAAGTTACCCCGTTTTACGGTATTCACAATTTCCCAAAGTGGAGGAGATCGCAGTAGGCAGATGAAGAATTAGTAGGCAGCGCGAACAGATGTTTTGAAAATTGATCTGTCATGTTTTTATCGTCTCCGCAAATTATTAGATTTGGCTGGTGAAACGGCTGGTGCAGTTTTAGAAAAAAAAAAGTGTCTATAGCGGAAATAAAACGGTTTATTGTGCTGGTTCTGCTGAGTAATGCTTCGTTAAATCCCAAGCAGAAGGTGAAGATGCATCGAAGCCAAACCTCAAATTTTCAGGAGCACAGGTCTGGACAGCCGGACAGCGGATAGGGCTGAGGGTTTGATCGAATGGTCACTCGCTGGTCGATCAGATTTTCAGCTTGAACCACTGTCTGGTACTCTAGACTTGTGCTCTTGAGGGTTTGAATTATGAGTTCGTTTCATCTTCACCAGAAAAATATTGTTTTTTTGCGTCGTCGTGTAGCCGAAGTTGTTTTTACTCGTTTTAGGGGGGTCGATGCCGGTTATGGACACTTTGCGTATTATGGACCCCCTATGGAAAAACATAGAAGTAACACTCAAAGCAACCTGATTCATATGAAAATCCACCGGGGGAACTTCGATTGCATTGTTAGTCAGCAGTTTCAGGCAAAATATTTGGTGTAAGACGCATAAATACAGATTTGAACAGTTTTGTAAATGAAACCACACAAGAGGGTCCATAATTTGCATTTCCAGGTGGGTCCATAATAGGCTCGTCGGCAGCGAGCCGGATTACATGGGAATCAAATGGAGGGTCCATAATAGGAAACGTCAAATTTGTAAACATTCCTATTATGGACCCCGGGAGGGTCCATAATAGGCATTCGGACAACAGTTTTCCAAATGCATATTTCGCTGGAAAAATCGAATGTTTTGGTATGTTTCATAGACTTACTATGAAGTAAAAACATTGAACTTGTTATTAGACTGAACAGTAACAAAATGGCAATTAAATCTTATATTTGTTTTATAAAAAAAAATCCATCAAAACTGAGTACATGACTCGATTACTGAGGTAGTTCTGCACCTTTTGCCCAATGAAAATAAACTCCTGGGAGGAATCTCGAGAAATCTTGAATTTAAGTTTTTGACTAAAAATTTAAATATAATTCATATTGGATTTGTTGGGTAGTGCTTTGGGGAAGCCCAAGCAAAAGCGATCGTTTTTTTTTGCATATCATCGGTGCGCATTCGCTTTATCCGTTTCCACTCTTGTGGAGCGAGCGATGGAATCAAGGACAATCGTATCCGATGCGAAAATATATTCGCGTTAAGTCGAGGATGGATTACCAACAAGTGAGTTCGAGGCAACGTTACGTTTTTGTATTTTCAAGTTCTCTGCATAAGCCCTTATTGCGTTTTGAATAATTTCAATATACATATACCTGTCATTTTTCATCATAAGTAAAAATAAACTTTGAATAGTTCGACATTATAAATGTCGGCGTTTAGACTTGGCCGGCGCCGTTATTGATCAATAATATTACGCGTTGCGAGGAAAAAAATTATTCCTGGAAACTCAGAGTCTATCGGAAAATTTCTCATAATTTAAATCGTAGCCACCCGTGACCACAAGTATGGACCAGTGCACGAGCTCACTAGATGACGTTTGAGCGGTGTCGTGTTTTTTACGTGACCATGGCAACGCGTGAATTCGGCACCGCTCTAACGTCAAATTAGTGAACTCGTGCATCGGTCCATTGAAATGTTGTTTCTGTCAGCTGTACCCCACCCATTGGGCGTAGCTAGGATTTTTTTCTGGAGGGGGCCTAGGGGGGGGGGCTAGAAATTTCTTGGTTTACCGAAGTAATGTCGGTTGCAATAAACATGATTTTCACAAATTTGCGTTGACTTTATCAGTTTATGTCTTTTTCTTATATCTGTACATACTCAGTGATACTTGTAAATATCAATTTCCATTACGTAAAATATTCATTCTTTGTCTAATTCAGTAAAAAACTCCTTTAAAAATTCTTTCCAAAGAACTCACGAGTATTATCCCTTTGTAGTTCTTGCACGAAATTTTTAGTACCCGAGGATCTCGTCATGATCTATTTCCATACTTTTCCAGTGCATTCTCCAAGAACGCCTTTACCAGTTTTCACAGAGTTCCTGATAGGACTCCCATGGAAAATCATTCCCGGGGTTTAGTAGATATTATTTAACAGATTTTTTTCTTTGGAGTTTCTTAGGCATTCGAAGAATCTGTATCAAATTGCTCAAATAAATCTCTTGAAGAATTCTGAATTAAGAACATTTCTCCATGAAGATAAAACTAAGTACTTATTACACATACATTTTAATTGTTTGTTGAAAATATCATCTAGTTGTTCATTAATAATTTGTTGAGGATTTTTATATTACTGAGGATTCTCCAACAAATAGTACTAAAAATACTACCAAAATTGTCTTCAAGATCACCAGGAATGTATTCTCTCCACAAATTATTCAGAGTGCACTAATAAATTTTCCAACTTTTCCTTCGAGATTCGATACTTTTTTATTAAATTTAGGGGAAAATTATAGAGGTATGTTTTGAAACTACTAATTGAACTTTAACACTTCACTTTTTGCAAAAAATAAAATACTAAAACTTCGAGATTTCTTCCTACAGCTTCCCTTCACAAATATTTTCGAAAATATCTCAGAAATTTTTGATGGATTAATTGAAAAAATTCAGAGAAAAATACTCTTGATTCTTTAAGACTCCTCCTAATATTTTATAAGATTTTCCAAAAAATTAAACAGGTTTTAATTAGAAAATGTGATTTCTCAGAGAAATTTTCCATAAATCTATCTGCATTTTTTCACAAAAAATGTCTTAAGTGTTTCTTAAGATTTATCTTAAAATCAATTGGATATTGATCTCCGAATTCCTTCGAAATTCTCTTTTAAAATGTTTTCAAAAACGTCTACATATTTTTTTAATGAAATCATTTCAAAGTTTTTATGCGGAAATACATTCAGCTATTATTTCATAAACTATTCCGTGAAAATACTCAGAAATTTCCCGGGAAATTAGTTTAGAGATTTCCTTGGCTAATTATATTGTTGTTTCCACTAAAATTTGTCCTAGGATCATTCAAAAAAGTCACCAGTGATCCACCCAAGCATTTGTTGTTCTAACAAGCAGAGGTGTTTTTAATTTAAACAGCATTATAGATTGTACTGCGAATATTTTTACTAGATTTTCTTTAACAGATTTCCAAAGGATTTTACAATGAAATGCAATGGAAATTTTTTTGAATTTCTTAAAAAATATTCACCAGAAATTTCAGTAGGTATTCTTTCAGGTTATATAAAATTACTCCAAATTTTTCTTCTAAATTCAAGGATTCTTCTATGAAGATAGCTAAAAATCTATGCATTTTATTATTTAAATTCAATTCTTGTCGGAAATTCAAGAATTCCCCGTTAAATTTTTGAAAAATTCTTAACGTCCTTACGATGAACCTCACGGAGAAAGCTTTGAGTTTTTTTGTAGGATTAACTACAAAAAATCTTGTTCATTTTTATTGTGTTTTATAAACGACAATGATTTATGTTAAAACGGATGGAATTTTTAATGTAGGTTTTGTATCTAAAATCTAAGAAAATGTCCTGCATGAACTCCCGAAGGTTCATGATCGATATGGCGAAACAGATTAATCTTAAAACTATGCCTTTCCTACTTGGCAGGGAATATTTTAAATATTGTGGTGGAACTGTACTACCGTGAATCACAAGTCAGTCCCATCTGTAAAAAGTAGGCATTGAGAAAATGGACTGTGAAGTTTTCAAACTTGTTTTCCAGAAGGTTGGGAGATGTTCCAATCTTAATGAAACTTTCACAATTTGCTTTTCATTACGATATCTTTCCGAGGAAAATATAAAGATGATCAAAACAAGTTACATTTTTGTTGTCCACGGTGCGAAAGTCTGTAGTGGGACTGATATGCGATTACTTTTCACTATGGAACAATTTGACTGACTGTTTTTTCCTAATTTTTCCGAACAAATTATATTATTTCATTCGTGTAACTGAAAGAGCGTTGGAAGAGATGTTGAAAACTGAACTCAACTCAATTTTGACGAAAATGCAGATGGGGCTGACTTGCGATTCACGGCAGTGTACTGCCCATAAATGCATGTCAGTCTCACGTTTGCTGGATTTCCTATTAACATGGGACAACTATGCGTTTATGGGCAGTGTAGAAGTTTCACGTGAAAATATCAGCGTTATTTTTCAAGAACAATGCCAAAGATGGTAAAAATTCATAATTTAAAAATTGGAAGAAATTTTTTGAATTACTTTATAAATTCGTTGAGGATTCTTGATTGGACTTTTAAGAAATCAGAAACCATACATGTAAGAATCCTGGAATTTATTTTTCTGCTTTAAAATTATTTATCGAAACAACAGATGGGATAATAAGAAAACCAAAAGATAAAGTGATTATCTATAATATTTTTTAGAGGTGCAATAACTACACAGAAAGAAAAATCCATATAAATTTCAGCGTTAAATAATGCTTATAAAGAGAGTGCCATATTTGCGCAAATTTACATGCCCACATCGTGTAAAATTACACCAACATCATGTAAATTTATGCCAATTGTTGAGGTAAATCGGTTAGAGTCCATGGCTAGATTACACGATGTCTAGCGGGAAACTTACATGATGTGGTCGTGTACTCGACTCTACTTCATAAAATTGCTTTTCAAAAGAAACAGTTTTTAAAGTTTTTCAGCAATATTTCACTTCGTACCAATTGTATAAGAACCAACAAAAAACAGGCAATCTTAATATATCATGAGATGGAAATACAGCTTATAAATAAGTGTTGGGAACGCTTGAAAACAGAAATGTACCCCGGGGGCAAGTGGGACCTAAAAATAGCAGTTCAGATAAAGCTGTTCATACTTAGATTAAATTGTTCCGTTCAATGATACAACGATTCTCAAGCTTATCGGTTAGAACTTTGATATCTGCGGTTGAACTTTGCGGCTACCGCAGAACGGAAAATTTTTGGAAAATAACCAACAAAAATATGAGTCCCAATTTGCTTCCCTGTGGGACTCAGTAGTCACGAGGCGAAGGCTGGCTTTTATGTTCTCCTATTGATGCATACTGATTATGACCGAGTAAAATAACTTTTTACCTGATCTTTGCAATCCCTCTTATTCCCATATGACCTCTAACTCTCGTAGCAGTAGCTCACGGTTGACCGTGTCAAAAAGCCTTGTTTAACCCGTATAGGCCTGAGTGAAAGCAAAAATTCTAAAACCCTTACGCTTGGCGAATTCATAATGGAATCAAATCATTTTTGTCAGTATACTGGACACATAGCCGTTAGTGGTAAACGCGCAGCATGACCATGCTGAGGGTCGTGGTTTCGAATCCCCACTGGTCGAGGATCTTTTCGTGAAGGAAATTTTCTCGATTCCCAGGGGCATAGAGTATCATCGTACCTGCCACACGGATATACACATGCAAAAATGGTCCAATCAGCAAAGAAAGCTCTCCAGTTAATAACTGTGGAAGTACTCATAAGAAACACTAATCTGAGAAGCAGGCTTTATTCCAGTTGGGACGTAATGCCAGAAAGAAGAAGAAGACAGACCACATATCTAGTTTCTAGAAGTGGACAGAGGAACGTGGAAATATTCCTGTGGTCGGGGTTATTCCGGTGGATCACTGGTCAGGTCGGTGAGAAGGGTACTGTGCGTTTGTGCCCCTGGAGGTAGGCAAATTTCAAGTCACAGATAGCGGACTTTGGGGCAAGTGTTGCCCATAGGGGCAAGTGTGCCACCCCTGCTTTTATAAAAACTACAATATATATTTTCTCTTTGAGCTTAACAATATGTTCCTTTATAGTTCACAATACAATGATCAAAAATATGATGGAAATTGCTCTATTTTTCACGTATTTACATCGACTTGAGCAAAGACAACCAAATTTGAGTGGATTTTTATAAGAATTTCGTTGTTTATAAATAGCATTGTGAAAGATAAATTATTAACAGATTTTTATAACGTACTGTACATCGTGAAACTGTTCAAATGTGTAACTTTATGTGGCATTTGAACGAAAAAAGTATTAGTTTACACACGAAATCCAGTTTGGTTGAAATGCTATACCTTATTGCGGCAAGTGTGCCACCTATTTGATAACAAAAATTATTGGAGTGAAATATATAAAAATGTAAACCACCCATCAACAAAATCCTAATAATAAACTTAAATGAGGCACCAGTAGTAGTTTCTGAAGTATAGTAGGGGAATAACTGACATTTTTGCCCCCCAAAGCGATTTTTTCTCAAAATATTCAATAATAACATGTTTTTCGGCTTATTAGGTACCGTTTGTCAAATCTACATCATTATTTTACTGTTATTTAGTGCTGATCTAGTTTAATATTATACATATTCGCCATAATATAAGGGTAATACATATATTGTATTGAATCGAGACAAAAATAACCATTTTAGTATGCGAATTGAGTAATAGGAAGTTACGCATGTTTGAACCTTGTTATAAAGCTCCCCTCATTACGGTAAACTTAAAATTATTTTTAAAATTATCGATTAGCGTCTGCTTTGTAAAGTAATATTAATAATAAATAAAGAAAATTTCATTACAAGTAGAATTACATGCGATGTTCATTCGCGTGGCCGTCTTGCCCCATTTGGTGGCACACTTGCCCCATAGTGTCGAAAAATCGATTATTTTGGATGATATTTGAGAAGCTCCAAAACTAATATTTTTTTAAATTATTTTCTTTTTACATGCACAATGGTTAATGCAAAGATGTGAAACTAACCTCATGAGGCTAAATTGGTGCATTTTATAAAGCTTTAGGCAAAAGTTAAAGAACAATTTGCTTAAGGTGGCACACTTGCCCCAAATCCGCTAATTTCCGGAATCGGTTGTTATGTGGCCACTACATGTCGGAGTTTTAAGGAAAATTGCATCAGAGTAAATCTTTTGAGAAACGATTGAATTGAATAACTATGAGTTTTTCATTTGATTAATTCTACAAATAACCATTTTCGGGTCCAGGTCCACCTAAAATGTACGATGAAGTGGCCAATTTGTATCTGAACATCTGTGCCAATGCATTTTAGTGCACAATTATGTTTGATTTCTGCTTTTCAAGAATTGAAACGGTTTAGTATCCAACCAAATCTATAGCCGTTTCTTCCAGTCATTACATCCGGTGTATTTTAAACGGTGCAAAGCTCTTCATTTCTAATGTTGAATGTCAGATCTTAATGATTTAAGCAAATTGAAATGATTGTTATTGCAAATAAATAAAGGTAACTTGGCATGTCCCCTTAAAATAGCCATTTTTTACCGGACTTGACCCAGTGACCCACAGGAATATTTCCGATTTCCTCTGGCCTCTTCTAGAAACTAGATTTGTGGGCCAGTTAACTAACAAAAAATCTTTTGCATTCGTTAAGAATTCTCTGAGCGCTGAGGGTATCAGTATTTTTTGCTTTCACTCAGGCCTATACGGGTTAAGTATGTTTCGTGGTTTTAAGATTGTTTGTTCACACAAAACACAATGTTTTTGGAAGACAAGCAGTACAGTCGCTTGTATTTTTTTTCTTGCTATAATCGACAAATAACACTGCGGAATACGTCAAGCACCAATATACCGCTATTTACTTAATTAAGGGGTGGTTTGAATCCATTTCAATTTTCAAAAATATCATAGCACGTCTAGTTTCTGAGATATTGACTGTTGAAAATGCAAAATTTGACTATTTCAGCCAACTTGCATGCAAGTTTGTCAGCTTGTATTCCTATTTATTTGCTTAAAATTGCCACAGAATTCAATCTTTAAGCATATTACAATACTTATCAACCAAGTTCATAATATGTGAGCGGTTCCACGCCAAATCGGTAAACGATGAAACTCGACTACCTTGGATTCAAATGGAATTTTGCACATAGTTTCGATATAATAGAATAAGTTTTTTCCACTGGTGGAGAGACCATTTAAAATCAAGAGTAACTTCTGATAAGGGCGTAAGTATTTTAGCATCACCATTTAACCCGTATAGGCCTGAAGTGAAAGAAAAATTACTAAAAATCTCACTGTTTAGCGAGTACTCAACGGATTTAAACTACTTTTTGTCAGTATACTGGCACACCATATCTAGTTACTAAAAGTGGCCAAAGGATTTCGGAAATGTTCATGTGGCCGGAGTTATTGGCGGTGGATCACTGGGTCAGGTCGGGTGACAAGGGTTCTGTTCTTCTGTACCCCTGGAGGTAGGCAATTTTCAAGTCACTGATAATTTCCAGAACCGGCTATTATGTGGCCACTATATCAAGGAGTTTTAAGAAAAATGCATCAGCGTGAACCTTCTGATAATCGATTTAAATTGGAATAATTATTGACAACTGCATTTGATTGATCCTATAAATGACCATTTTCGGGTCCCCAAGATGCCCACAAATTTATGATAAAGTGCACAATTTGTATCTTTTACATATGTGTACAAGCTTATAGGAAACGCATTTTAGTGAACTATTTATGTTCGATCTACACTCTATAGTGATTTGAAACGGTTTAATACCTAACAAATCTGAGAGCCGGCTTTTTCAGGGAATTAAATCCGAGTGGCCGCATCTGGTACACTCTAAACGGTGCAAAACTATTTATTTATAATGTAGAATATCCGATCTTACTGATTTCTGCAAATTAAATGATTGCCATTGAAAATAAACAAAGATAACTTTGCATGTCCCAAAAATCGCCTTTTTCTACCCTACTTGACCCAGTAACCAACCTCAATAACTCCGGCTACAGGATTATTCCCGAGTTCCTCTGGCCACTTCTAGAAACTAATATGTGGGCCAGTATACTGACAAAAAAATATTTGAATCCGTTAAGTATTCGCTGAGTGGTAAGGGTTTTAGTATTTTTGCTTTCACTCAGACCTATACGGGTTAAAAAAATGATACCTCGGAAACCGTTTTGTTATAGAGAAAAGTGTCTGAGGAGGGATGGTAGATAATCAAATAGGCTTTGTAAAAAAAAGATATACCACTGAAAAACGAAATAACTTTTATTTTCATGAAAAAATCGAAATTAAACCTTAAAACACAAATTGCAAAAAATAGGTATCTTCAATTTTTTTCAATTTTTTTCTGTAAAATTTCAATGTAAAACCAGATGTTTTAAGCACAGTTTCCCAACATGGTGCAATCTAAAATAAAAAAGTTTTTCTAAGAGCAACTTTTGGCTGCATATCTGAATATTCAATGTTCTGGCCGGTAGAAAGCGCCCCCCATTTTGATGCTGTAATATGATTCTTCACACACAAAAACAATTCAAAATGCTACTGCCAATGATCTTCCTAAAACTAGCCGTTTTCAAGATATTTAGGATTCAATTATATTAATATCATAAAACTTAAGAAAATACGCCCGTTTCATAAGTTACTCCAGATGCTCCACCAACAATTTTTACGTTTATCTCTTTCCACATTAATTCCCATGTTTTAAGGGCAGTTTTCAACATGTGCAATTCAAAAATAAAAAAGTTTTCTAAGGGCAACTTTTGGTGTATTTCTGAAAAATTCAATTTCTGGTTATAAAAAAGGCGTTTTGATGCTGCAATATGATTCTTTATCCAAAACAATTCAAAATTCTAATATCAATGATCTTCCTATAAGTAACCGCTTTGAGATATTTGGGATTGAATTATATTAATATCATAAAACTTAAGAAAATACGCCCGTTATTTGTACGATACAATGTTACGTTTAATCTTCTTCACAAAATATAAGCCTTGAAGATAATTTTGAGTACAAAAACATTTATATTTGGTGAAAAAACGGCCTGCGAAATTCGTATGTCAAATCCGGGTCAATATGACCCGAACACCTGAAACGTAACTTGTTTTGAACACCTTAGAAAGGTTAATTCATAGTTTCATCTAGAAGGCCTTTGCCAAAAGAATTTATTAAAAACAAAAACAAATAGGTGGCACCAGTTGAGCGTCATTCCCCCCAAAGAACCAAATCGCTTAGCCAAATTTTCAACAGGAACGAAACAAGAAATTATATAATTTTAGTGCTGTGCGTATCTGTGAAGTGTATGTAATAATAGTTTACAACTGTGTACAGCGAAGAGGGAGAAAATTTGGTGCATATAAGCATTTTTAGTGTGAAAACAGGCTGCCCCAAACGCTGTCCGGATTTATAAGCTATTGATCATAAAACCCGGACATATCGTAAAAACCTTGTATTTGGAAGCGTTTGCAAATTTTTGGATGTCAAAAGATGTAAAAACTGTATTATTATATAACAAAAAGTGAAAAAAGGTAGAATGGAATAAGTGTACGCAAGAAAAATGTTAATACTGAGGATCTTTTGTATGAAACGCAAAGGCAGGTTAATGATAAAAGTGCAGGTAAAACAAAAGTAATTTTACTCGACATTTTGTTCCTTAACATATTTCTAAGTATATTTATGCTTCTGATTCTATTATATTGGAGATTTAATAGTAATTGTACAATTTGATATATTGTAAGATCGCCCAATTTTAAGGAAAAGCATTTCGCATAAATTGGATTTATCTTGGAATTCATGCACGATATCCTACTTCGGAAGTAGGGCGCATTCGAGCGCAACCACGGTATACACAACAAGGTAGGCTATAACCACTTGTAAACAACGATTTTCAATCAAAACATGTGTCGTCATTCCTATCGCCAAGCAGGACGCTAGAAGGATCTTGTACTCGTTCGAGATTGCGATAGGAATGACGTCACTACCAAGTGTCATTTTCCGGAATATAATACCTTGTTTCTTTTTATTGTGGACCGCAACCAGATTCAAATCGAATGCACCACTTCCGATGTTAGGTATCTCGCATAGTATCTGCGAAAAATCCGACTACGGTGAGGAACCATATCTAACTTTTTGCCACGCTGACAATAATAACAGGTCCGTCTCACTCGGGCTCAGATTGGGTACCACTTTTAGTACTGCATTTGGTCCCTTGGTAGTGCAAAAGGTACCCAAGTTTGACAGATCGCAGTACACTTTTCACGGCATTCTAGATTACCTCATGAGCCATAAAATTTTGGGCAACTGCAAGGGACATGGAGGTCTTTAATTTGTCTTTGATAATGATGCATTTAGCATCTTACCTAACCTGTCCTCGAATATCGGTTGATTCTTGATCACTCCCACGCTTCTACACACTCAATCTGTTCGGTAAAAATAACTGGGTTTTGGAACTACCGAAAAAGTCAGTAAACTAAAAAAAATGTCAAAAATCGAAAAACAGAGATTTTTTACTGAAATTTTGCAAAGAGCTCTCTTTTTATATCATACATCGATAAAAAATAAAACATGGTTAAATTTGCTTTTCAATTACGCGTGGCAACAGTTTTTATTTTACTGACTTTTTCGGTAGTTCCAAAACCCAGTAAAATTCTACCGACTCCAGTAATTTAATCTAACAGTCATGTATTGTAGCTTATTTGATTGAAACTAAAATACGACGCAATGGATATCCACGTGGGTTCTCTTGAAATTTGTTGTTGATCCTAGATACAATCGGATTAAACTGCTTTTTTTCGTAATAGCAAAAAATATTGTATGCAACTTGTTGCAACCCTCAATTTTTTCAGCACTCGTCGTATTTATCCAACGAGGCTCGCCGTATGGCTCGTGCTGAAAAAATCATCGTTTTGCAACTTGTTGCATAAATAACTATTTCGTGGTTCAGAAGAGTGTTGTATTTTGCCATAAAAGAGAAACGAAAAAAATGGTGGATTGAATCACATAAAAGATTGACAAAACTTACTTTAAATTTCATGTACACATCAATTAAACCAGTGTTTTATACAACTTTGACGACCTGCAGCTAAAAATTGTGACGTTCTGGAATTTTTCTGAGAACGGCATCAGAATCAGCGATCCCAAATTTACTAGAGACACATAATTTGATTCTTGAGACACGCAGAAATGTTATTTTTGTTACGCTTTGTAATCGATGTCAGTAAATCGATTATTTCGATTATTGATCGAGACAGGTATCGCTGAAAAATTAATCGATTAACTTGCGACATCCCTAGCTCCACGCAACAATTTTATTTTAAAAGTACTCTGCGAATTCAAGAGTCTGAAAATCCCTGCGATAGTTAACAACCTGTTTTATAAGATTGCTATGACAGTAAACAGGTGTTTACGTAAATTCATGTAATAATCGTTCATCACACTGACTGTTTGGTCGGATAAAATGATGTATGTGCTTTCAGTTGGCAAAATTATAGAACTTGTTACTTTTCCATGAAAACAAAATATGGTTTCCATTAATTGCACTCGCCACTTACGTTAAAATAGAGGATGATGATTTCGAATATCCTTTATTTTATAGGGTAAATACTATTGCGCACCTATTTTTGTAGCTACTCTTATTAAGTTTTTTTTTTTCTCAGCTTTCTGATGGTGATCTCAGAATTCAAAATGAACGAAACGCTGATGGTGAAACTATGTTTTTTTCTGACTAAACTCGAGATGGCGTAAAGAACTGCCCATGATTTAAAAAATATAGCTTTTTTGCTAACTGTTTTGCTAACTGGCGTACGAGGGTCTATCAACGTGAGTGAACTGGAACGACCCTTCTCTAGTTTTAGCGATTGCTACCTTTCCCCGAATGTCGTTTCCCCGAATGTCGTTTACCAGAATGTCGGTTCCCCGAACGCCAGTTCCCCGAGTGACCCGTTTCCCCGAATGCCATTTCCCGAATGGTTCTTCTTCGGTAAAACTCGTAAGAACCGCCAATCAAATTAATAAGGGTGCATATCAGATGACCAGTATGTTCACATCCCTGAAATGTATGAAGATATGACAATATGAGTGCCAAAATTCATTTCCGGGAAATGGACTATTCGGGGAAACGGGATATTCGAGGAACTGGCGTTCGGGAAACGACATTCGGGGAACCGTCATTCGGGGTAAAGTAGCACAACCAGTTTTAGCATATGCTAGCGATCAGTGACATAAAATTACAGTTCTAACGATATGTCCGATCGTTGTTATGTGAGCAGTAATACGTAGCATACGGTAATAAGTTATGGTGCAAAATTTAACTTTGTTCTTTTAGCATTGATTTTTCGAAAAATTTTATTGAAATATAATAATTGGTATTGACGAATCAAGCTGTTTTTTGACGGTTTGGTTTTATAAATCTAAGGCATTAAAACTGTTCTACAAATAAGTACAGTACTTTTCAGTACTAAACATGCCTTTTGATCTTTGTTTGCGTACCTTCGGATATTTTGTGGTGCACAATCAAAGACGTGCCCATGCAAATTTAATTAATCCGGTGCTCACTTGGAGCATCGACGAAATTGTTTTGATTACACACGCGAAATGTCCGGCCGAATTGCAGGCACCTGTTGGCGACCGTTCGGTGGCATTTCACGCGGTGCCAATCATTAAACCATACTTCGGTTCGTAAGTATAGCCAAAAGTGGTCCGCGGGTTCCAGCTTCTTCATCAGTGGTTCCAGCATATTTCATGGCGACCACGCCAAGTGGCCTGCAAATAGCCTTCTCCGTCAAGTCAAGTGGATTTAGTAATCAGAAAACCGATTAAGAAAGTGCAGATTATTAGTGGTGCTTGATATCTCGTAAAAATACGGAAAACTCCGTCGTAAAAATGTGAACTGATGAAAACTTGAGTGAAATTTAAAATCGGAAGCTAGTGCCAGAAGAGCCAAATTTGTAAGGTGCACCGATTTGAAAGTGAATCCGCGATCGCCATGCAAGAGCATGCGAGTCATCGCCCGCGAAAAGTGCAACTCATGCATATGGCTTTACGTAGTGCAACTCATGCATATGGCTTTACGTAGTTTAGTGAACTGCTGAAAATGGGCTCGGAAGAATCAAAAGCCCAGGTGCAGCATAACGGGGACAACCACATCGAAATTGTGAATGTCCAATCGCAGCATTCAGAAAAAAGTCGATTCTACACGGTTTGGCTATGGTATCTAGCAGCAGGTAGACGATCCAGCCATATCCTCTCTCTTTT
>NW_018735737.1:0-12187 GCF_002204515.2 Aedes aegypti | reverse complement strand
TACTTTCACCTTACCAGAGAGGAATTGGAAGCATACCTTCAAATTTTATCATGCAGACGTCGAGTTCAATATCTGTGTGATGAAAGCTTCTAAAACATCAACGATGGCGTGAGATTCTTCACAGACCTTGTCTCCAGCATACGCCCATATCAAATGATAGAATTGGTTAATACTTGGGTCATTGGAGACTTAGACATATTTTCGAAAAAACGGCTCATTTTGGAGAGCTTTGATTGAACCTTCATATAAGTGTGATAAGCAGCTCCGTTTTGCTCAAAACCTATGAGCTAGTATTGATATAAGTTGTCTCTAACCGAAGGAACAAATTTCATCCTTAAAAATCTGTTATAGTCTCCGTATTTATTTTTTACTAAACTTTAACAAAAAATAAAGGCATATCAAACCTATAAGACGCAAATGCCTTCAAAACTATGACCCTGGCAAAATATTTTATTATGACCATGAAAAACACGTTCTCTAAGAACTCCTCCATCCTCTGATACCAAACAAACTAAAATTTACAACAATAAAGTGTAATTTTTGAAGGTGGAAAATTTATCACCAGAGTATACGACAATCAGACGCTGTTTCTAGCTTTGGGCGGACAAAACCTTTGAACTTCTTTGCTTTATTACATTATTTAGGACAGAAAAATATGACAAAAATTGTCCTAGATAGCGATGTTAGAATATACTACAATAATCAGAAATTTCATTCACTAGCAAAAACAACAAAAATAACGCTTGTGGATGCTAGATTCACGTTCAAACAATTTTTGCATTTTTTATGGGCCATACTGTATAAGCTATTCTGGCTCTAGCAGTAGCAATCACGGGCGGCAAATCAACATCAAGATCAAGACCAATTGTAACAATCGCTACCGACACTACGCGGCTACCTTGGTTGACCGGGTATAGGAGGGTAACATTAATGATTAATTCCTGACGTGCCCAACCAGTCACTAAAATTGTTAGTATGACATCTCAGGGAACGATATAATCCAAACACAAGGCTTCCTATATATATCCAATGCCTAGCCCGAGAGCGCATTATTTTTAGGTATGGAAATAGCACACTACACTAGCCAGCAACTGCGCTGGCTGAGGTTTCTATTGTGTGGGCTTCCAATGGGTCGCGACGTTCTCAAACGATCGGTTACGGAACATGAGTCCGTTGCTCGATAAATACTTAATCTTTTAATTATGAATCGTGGTTTACGGCTAACCAGCCGAGTGGAAGTTTAACAACTACCGAAATCTAAACATTACATATATTTTGCAATTGGATTAAATGGACAAATAAAATAAAAATAAATTACTGCATCTATGCATCCATGCATTTTGCATCTATGTTTTCCAACATTTTGCTTGACATTTTTCGTGGTTTTGGTGAATTATTAAAAAAATACGGGGTTCCTTCAGAGATTTTAACGGAGGACATATGATCCAGTTTCAAACAGAGAATTACAAACCATTCTGATTCAGTTTATGCCATATTTTCATGAATTGCATATTTAATGACCTTACAACATAGAAGCCTCTGAGTCAAATCAAATCCCATTCACAAAGATCGGGAATGCAAAAGGAAAACGATCATCGGTATCCGGTACAGTCCGGTATCCGGGTACATAATCGACATATCGCCGTTATTATTCATATTACAGTGCCATGCATCATTCAACATTTTTCCCAGAGATACTCACTAATTTTTTCCTCCTTTTTTCTAGGTACATGGCCATAATGAATCCCTTGAGACCTAGAATGGGAAAACGAGCAACTCTTTGCAATTGCAGCTGCCATCTGGATAGTAGGAATCATCAATCTCCCAGCCCCATGTTGTTATTTTTTTACAACCTCTTCGAGCTGCAGGAACCGAGTAGTTTGCTACTCGGAATGGCCAGATGGGCCCTCGAACCACTCTATGCAGGAATACGTGTAAGTATTCATTAATCCTGACGTCAATCACAAGACGCAATTGATTCCACCCATCATCGAGCTAAATTAGTCCGATGCTCTTTAATGCGTAAATTGTATTCCTCTTCGTCACTTCCGCAGATATAACGTAATTTTCATGCTTTTTGACATATTTCCTCCCGATCGGATCCATGTCCTTTACGTACGCTCGAGTGGGGCTGGAGTTGTGGGTTCGAAAAGCATCGGCGAGTGTACGCAAAGACAACTGGAGAACATCAAAAGCAAACGAAGGGTAAGTTTCTTTCGCCGTCTTCAGCTGTGGAGAGCAAATAGACAGAAAAATTCTGCAGGCCACCCTGGCCCCAAGTTGTTTGCAATGGCATAATTTTGAGGGTGACCATCTGGTTGAGTTAGAGAATCACGTTATACAATTCAATATCGTTAAACTTTTTTATTACAAATAGAGTTTAAATTATTTGTACATAATTTGAACACATCTTAAATACGTTGTATTGCTTATAATTCTTATCAATAATCTGCCAGGAGCATTGCAATTCAAAATATGAAGTAAAATTCGAATTCCGTGATTATAGATGATGAACATAAACTATTGATTCGTCTTAAAACGCGAAAGAGATGGCAATTTCAACGCACTCGCGATTTTGCTACGAAAATGATTATGCATGATGTGCATAGGGAAATTAAAAAACGATTTTCTCAATTACGAAACAAAAATTTTAAAAATAAAATTTCTCAAGTGAACCCCTTGCTCTAATCAAAATTTTGAAAAAACCTCAGCAGCCAATTCCGGCATTGAATTTCAAATTATTAGGTTACTGACTAATTGCGAAATAGCTCAAAACATTGCTATGCAGTTTGGGTTAATTTGGGACTCACTAAAATACAGTTACTCAGATTTCGAAAGCAAGAGAACGTTTCAGGCAATTCCTAGAAAGACTGATTTGGATAGAAGTGAGAACCTATTATTTAAAAAAATCAAAAAATATGAAAGCCCCTGGCAATGATGGAATTTTCTAAATCCTCATCAAGAAACTTCCACAGAGTAGCTTACCATTCTTGGTTGATATTTTTAACGAATGTTTTCAGTTGGCATATTTCCCTGATAAATGGAAAAATGCCAAAGTTGTACCAATTTTAAAACCGGACAAAAATGCTGCAGAAGTTTTCCAGCTATCGGTCCAATCAGCTTGCTTTCCTCCATTAGTAAACTTTTTGTTAAGGTCATTTTGAACAGAATGATGGTCCACTTTTCTACTGGTCTTACTCTTCTAGACACCGAAAAAGCATTCGAAAGTGTTTTACATGAAGGCTTAATTGTAAAATTAGAAAACTTGAATTTTCCAATATAACATTGTTAGAATAATCCAAAGTTATCTGTCAAATCGTACACTTCAGGTTGCTTATCAGAACTCCAGGTCTGAAAAACTTCATGTTAGAGCTGATGTTCTGCAGCATTATGGAACCCACGAATAAGAGCAGTGCCAAAAAATTCGTCAGATGCAAGAGCTCATGCTGGATAAAAAATAAACATTAAAAAATCACATTGAGGGTATTCAAGCCAAATGTAACAAATATATAAAATGTCTTTATTCACTTATTATAGAAAAATTGAAACTTTGTTAAAGACCAATCTCTTGATCTTCAAACAAATTCTCAGGCCAGCCATGTTGTATGCTATACCAATATGGATTGACTGTGTAATACCAGGAAGAAACCTCTGCAGATGATTCAAAATAAAATTTTTGCAAAATGATTCTGAAGCTCGTTCCATGTTATAGTACTAATAAGTTACATAGATATTTCGAGACAAAAATAGTTCAACTTTGAAATTAAATGGTAATTTTTTTCATATTATGGAAAGTCGATTTATGATTTTTTTTTTGTTAACTTAGATATGAGGTATGTTACATCATTTCACATTGTTGGAACTGGATTGTAGAATGGTAATACAGTCGACTCTCCACATCTCGATGTTCTAATTATGTCGATATCTCTCCCTATGTCGATGACTTCTTAGGTCCCTTCAATCTGCATACAATTTTTCCTCGACATCCTCCTGATCGCGATATTTCGCTATTTCGATGTGTTCCTGTTGGATTTTTCGTTTCCAATTTTCTCTCTGTAGGGTAATTAGGGGCATAATGGACACGTTTAAACAAATGTTCATTTTAAGACCATAAAATAGCAGTGTTTTTAGTTTATCCTCGGCTAGTTTTCAAGTTGATGTTTTCAAAAACGTGCATGCTAAAGGAACGTCTAATGGAAAGAAGCAAAAATTTGGTCCCCTGACTGCATCGATGATATCCGGAATTCGGTGGCCCCAATGGTTGGACCAATAGGATTTTCATCAGAGACGATCTTTCCCCCACACACGCGATGGAAATCTTTCGTGAGTTCAAAACGCTACACCTTTGCATAAATTCCGTTACGTCTGGCCTGGACGTGATGGCCGTAATATTCGTGAAGTTTCATGAGGATTCCTACCCGGCTAAAGTTCGATCACGTGATGACATGAGGTAACTTATTTTGAGTGCCCAAAATTGAAGCTGCTGATAACACTAACAGTTTTCATATAAAAAAATATTCCTACAATGAATTCGAACAACCTTGCAAAAAATCATTGCCACAAATTCTTTGGGATGCAAATTTTTACACCTGACACTCTCAATGGCCTCAATACGAAGCAAATTAACAATCGCGGAATCAAACCGAATGGAAAACCTGGATTCTCTTTGCCTTTTTCTGCAAAATCTTCCCGTTGTCATTGATATCCTTTATAATTGGAGAGACCTGGATAAGAAGTGACGAGAAGCAAGTACTATAACATTCCTGGATTTAAGAGTACTTTTTCTTCTCGAAGCAGCTCATCTGGAGGGCTTGCTATCTTCATCAGAGATGGAATCAGCTTCGAAGTGATATCCAACATGGAGGATAACGGATTGCATCATATTGAAATTGTTATTTTGGAGACTGGCATCAAGGTTCATGGAATCTACCGTCCTCCTGGATTTGAAACCGATAGATTTATCTCTATTCATGAACGTGTGATATCGTCTGCAGACCTGGATACTCATTGTTTAATCTTCGGAGATATGAATCTTGCCATAAATAACACAGAATCACGTGGAGTTCAAAAATATTTGCAGCTATTGGCTTCTTACAACATGGTTGTAACTAATACTCACAGTACTCGCCCCAATTAAGTAACAACGTGCTTGATCATGTGGTTTGTCCTTCTAACGTATCTGGACGAATAACAAATTTTCACTATGGATTGCGAACTTAGTGATCATTGCTAGCATTTTTAACTTATTTTGAAAACTGCAACTATGAAAGTCAGTCAAAAAACTTACCAAATATATCGTACACACCAGCAATAGACCTGCACTTCCGCATGTTTCTGGAAGCCACTGACTTCTCATGCTTGCAACCTAACGAACGACTGTTTGGCAGTTACGGATCGTTTCATGCAGCTGAAACAATCGTTTACTACGCAGATATCGGTAAATGTCAAAGTCAAGAGGAATGTATGCCCTTGGCTTAATCTAGACATTTGGAAGTTGGTAGAATCTCAACAACCTTTTTCAAAGGTGGAAGAGAAATCGCCAAGATGAAGCACGTCAAAGATCTGTTAACTCATGCAAATTAAAAAACTGGCAGATGCTAAACGTCGTGCCAATCTGCATACTACCAATAACTTTTTTCGACCAACAATCCCAAGCAGTTATGGAACCGGATTAGTCAATATGCCTAGGAAATCCACTTGATTCAACTAAGCAACAAACGCTAAAAGTGGAATGATACTGGAGATTACTAAGCCCGAAGATCTTGGAGATGCGTTCAAACAACTTCCTTTTCATCTATTGGAGATAGTACTGCTAGTTGGCCTTAATTCAGACGGTAATATTACGCAAAATTCAAGTACTATTGGATACTTGCGGTCCATCTATCTTCTAACGCGACCGGCCTCACCAAACCGAAGTATCCAACACCATACGAGTGTTAAACAGCTCTAAAACAACTGGGAGTTGAAGGGATTCCCAGTCTCAGCGCTTAAGAAGTACAGTGATGTCTCTCCCAATTATATGCACCAGCTTCAACGATAGCCTTACTTCTGGAATCTATCCCGACTGTTTGAAAAGGCGCTCGTTTACCCCTATTTTCAAAGGTGGTGACCCTAAAAATCCTGCAACTATCGGCCTATATATGTTCTTCCTGCTATCAACAAAGTATTCGAAGAAGCTTCTGTTTGCGCGTCTCCAAAGCTTTTTGGATAGTTCTGCTCTACTCAATCCCAAACAATTTGGATTCAGACATGGATCTTCAACAGAAGTAGCTGTTTTGGAGTTAGTCGACGATATTACGAATTGTATGGATAAAAAATCGGCAGCTGGGGTAGTGTTCCTAGATCTCTCAAAGGCCTTTGATACGATTAACCATTCGATTCTTCTAAAAAACTAGACGCATATGGCATACGTGGCGTTGCTAATGATCTATTGCGAAGATATCTGCTGAATCGTCAACAAAAAGTAAGAGTCTCCGGGATTAGTAGTGAGTACCGTAGCAATAACTAAGGAGTACCTCAGGGCAGCAATCTTGGACCTCTGCTGTTTCTTATCTACATCAACGATATTGCAAAGCTCCAAATTGAAGGACACCCTAGACTGTTCGCCGATGATACTGCAATCATGTATAAGAGCAACTCCGTAACAGAACTATTTGCAGACATGTCAACGATTTGCGTCTGGTAACGGCATATCTGGAGAACAATTTACTGTCATTAAATATGCACAAAAACAAAATTAATGGTTTTTGGAGCTAGAGAGAACATGCTGCACCTCATTTAACATTGACAGTAAATGGCGTAACGATTGAAGAAGTTTCGTATTTATTTATTTATTTATTTATTGTCGTCAATCATGTTTGTAGACCGTTACAGAGAGTTTCTTATGCGCTAGTTACACTTCTACATTCAATTACCTAATTTTTCTTCTTAAGATAATGTGCGGAAGTATTGTTTTAGCTTCGCTTTGGACCAAGTTAAGTCGATTGAATTGTAATGTTTATTATAAGTAGTCATCATTTGGTTCATTGGCCCAAATTTTGCATAATTAGTACGGTGATAGTTGATTGCAAGTAGTTCTCGATGGCGTAAACGTCTGGATGGTACATAAAAGTTTAATTTAGATAATAATTCTGGTGAATCAACTTTATGGGATACAATATCGTTTATAAATGAAATCATTGCATATTCACGACGCTCTCTTAGTGTTTGAATATTAATCAACATACATCTAGCTTTGTAAGTTGGTAATGGAAATTCTGTCCAACCTAATTTGCGAAGAGCATATAATAAAAATTGTTTTTTGCACCGACTCTATCCTTTCATCATGTACTGTTGAAAAAGGTGACCAAATTACGCTGCAATATTCAAGTATTGATCTAACATAGGCAATGAACAATGTTTTTATTGTGTATGGATCATTGAAGTTATAAGCGAAGCGTTTAATTAAGCCTAACATATTATTAGCTTTATTTATCATAGTGTTATAGTGATCAATGAAAGTAAGTTTTGAGTCTAAAATTATGCCTAAGTCTCTGATTCTATTACATTTTTCAACATTTTGATTGCCTAAAGTTATTGTTACATTGGGAATGTCTCTTTTCCTGTTAAAGATATCAGGTTACATTTTTTTACATTCAGTTGTAGTAGGCTTTTCTGACACCACGTGTGGAAGATTTGTACTTCGTGTTTAAAAGTATGTATGTCCTGTGCAGTTTTTATTTCCAAATAAAGTTTCATATCGTCAGCATAGATTAATACTTTTATTTTGTCAAGAATAAACGACAAATCGTTCACAAACAGTATAAACAAAAGCGGACCTAAATGAGAACCTTGTGGAACCCCTGAAGTGGCATGTATTGGAGTTGACTTTTTTCCTTTGAATTTCACTATTAGCTCGCGAGTGGTTAAATATGATTCAATCCATTTCAGCAATTGGCTTCAATACCAATTTTTTGCAGTTTAAAATATAAGCATGGGTATATCAACACGGTCAAATGCTTTACTAAAATCTGTGTATAATGCTTCTACATGATTTCCATTCTCCATAGCACTCAATGAATAGTTTACAAATTCGAGCAAATTAGTGGGCTGTCGATCGCCCTTTAAAAAAGCCGTGCTGCGCTGTAGTTATTCTGTTTTTGATTTGGATGAATACTTTTTCATTTATGATGGCCTCAAAGAGCTTCGGGATGCACGAAATAAGGGCAATGCCACGATAGTTAATAATATCAGATTTTTTGCCAGATTGAAAATGGGGAACAAGGTATGAGCTTTTCCACATCTTTGGAAAGACTCCAGACTCCAGTGACATATTAAAGAGCCAAAATAAGGGAGTAGTTAATTCAATTGCTAAAGTCTTCATGAAGATTGGTGGAACTCCATCTGGTCCATTTCCTTTGGTTACATCCAAGTTTTTCAAAACCATTCAATATTTCATGCACATTTATATGGACTTGATACCAACATCGTTAGGAAATTCAGGATGGAAATCGAATATTCATAATCACGATCAGCTTCAGGAGTATGTTGTGTATACTTCTTTGAAAAAAATTTGAAAATAAGTTGCATATATCTTGTGAGGTATGGCCAACTTTTTCATTAAAATACATCTGTAGAAGGAAAGTTATTGGATTTAGTTTAGATTTAACATAGTTGAAGAAATTCTTTGGACAGGTTTTGATTTCTTGCTCAGTTTTGGAGTTGTAGCTTTCATATGCCAATCGCATTGCTGAGTTGAGTTGTACGCTCATATTCAAATATACTTGTAAATTCTCTTGACTTTTATGCTTTTTGTAAATTTTATGTAGTTTCTATTTACGATCTTCAAATTTATTATTTCTTTATTGAACCAAACAGGATGTTTTGAAAAACCATTACACCTTCTTTTAATGATTGGTACTTCTTCTAATATTATTTTGAACAAACAGTTGTAGAAAACTTCTGTTGAATTATTTACATCATCTCTGCTTCTCAAAATCGATTGCCAGTTAATGTTATTTAATTTATTTCTAATGTTGTCATAGTTAGCTGAATTAAAGTCGAATATTTCCTCAAATTCATTGTCAATATAGAAATCTGTATTAGAAATAAACTGAGAAAATTCTATTGCCGTATGAAACACTTCATTTTTCCAAAGTGGAGTCAATGCCTCATTAACACAAAAGTCATCAGAGACGTTTGTCAGCAAGAGATCAAGATAACAGTTTTGTTGATTTTTTACATGATTGATTTGATTAAGACCTAAGTTTGCAATTTTGTCAAATATAAACTGTAGCAATTCACTTTCTCCAATGACTGGGAGTAATATATAATCATTGTCCATATCTGGTATAAAATCAATGTTGCGTTGATTAAAAATCACCGTAAATATGAATTTTAACTTCAGGGGGTAAACTAGACATAACATTTTCCGCTACACTAAAAAATTTATCGTATGTTTTCTTTGCACGCATTGTTAGGAGGAAAGTATACGGAGACAAAAATATGTGTCTCGCCAGACAACTGCACTTTCGCCCACACGTGCTCAAATTCTTTAAATTTAGTGGTAACGATAATTTCAGAGTTCAATTTTGCTGAAACTGCGATTAAAACTCCGCCACCCGACTTTTTTTCAGACCATTGATAATCACGATCAGCTCTATAAACATTGTAATTATTTTCAAAAATTTCTTCACTCCCGTATACTCTCATCCCAACTCGTTTCAGTTCCCAGAATAACAGAGTATGCGCAACCTGATACTTTACGATGAATTTCAGTCAATTTGGCTGCGCTTCTCATCCTGTTAAAATTTTGACAATAAGTTATAATTTCATTTGAAGTACCTGATGAGTTAACTGAAGAACTCGATGAGTTAATGTCATTAAAACTATCTAATGCTATCTGGGTCGTTTGCTTATACTCTACCTCTGAAGAACGCGTCAAGTTGTCATCTACTTCCTCTGAAGAGAGCGTCAAGTCCGACGAAAACACGAATGTTGGCATGCGCATGCTTCGCAAGGTGGTGAAGGTGGACTTCTCTGTGCTATGATGGGTTTAGGGACAAAATGTCGAAAGACAAAACGTCGAATCCCAAAACGTCGAATGCCAAAACGTCGAATCCCAAAACGTCGAAAGGGACAAAACGTCGAAGGGACAAAACGTCGAAAGCAGTAGTGTTGCTAAGGAAAAAAATGTTGCGATGCAAACGGTGTTGGGAAACCAAAATTTCGCATTTTTCATCACAGTAAGCATAGAACAAATTTTCACTAAAATGTCAATTTCTATCCAGACAAGAAGCAGTGAAGCACTTCGAAAACAAATTCGCCGTAGCTTTCTGGATGCTTATAACAGAAAATGAAGAGAAAAAAGTAGTGTAACGTGCACTGGGCAAGTTGGAGCCAGGCAAACTTTTGAATACGATATCAGTAGATGTGAACAGGAGGTTGTTTCATTTGTAGCGTGTCAGCTACCATTTATTCTATTCCAGCCACTTCAACATGCCCCTTTATACTTTACATTTTTTTCCTACGACTAGTGGGCGACAAATTTTAATGTGCACCTAAAGCAAGGTGCCTCAGAATGTGATAATTCCAGCTGTTTTCGTATGTTTGGAGCGTAAGCATTTTACGTTAGATAAATTTGTTTTCACCTAAAACAAAGTCTTTGTATCTCAAAAGGTTCATTTTTTTGTGGTTATGTTACAGTTAAATAACTTCTCAAAATTTAATACAGAACTTGGTGAATTGAATTTGCTACTGGTTAAGCTTCCTATTGGTAGATAGAGTATTATTTCATTTTTATTAGATACATCCGTTCTTTTCAACAAACTAGTGACATCAATCTCAATCAAATTTACGAATGGGATTCTTGATTATTAGTGGATTTTTATTCTTCTAAAATGTACTCATTCTTTTATTGAAAAGGTACAAATCAATCAAATAATTTACTTTTTTCAATGTTTGACTTAGCAATTTGGAGAGATACTTAAAAAATTATTTTATAACCTGAACATCAAAAAATTTGTTTTCAAATTCAGATAAATTTAGTTATTTACCATTTTATTTTTATTATCACTACGAAGACGAGCTATAAATTTCGATATCATGGTGATAATAGTAAAATCGAAATATTTTCAATACCTCAACTGTTTAAAACATTGTTGAGTGTTTGGAATTTGACGTTAGGGGCTGTCCATTTATTACGTAAGACGTTTTTTCGAGGTTTTCAACCACCCCTCCCCCCTTGGTAAGATTTTTTGTATGAAAACTAAAAATTAGAATTGTACTGGCGCGTAAAGAAATCATCAAACCCCCCCTCCCCCCATAAACCCTTACATTATTATCGAATTTTCTTCGGGGCATTACTTATTAATCGAATAGGGCAAAAGGTCACTTATCAGCGTAAGTTTTGCCAAACAACCACCCTCCCGATTTTTTTTTTCCCTTTTGACGTTTTGTCCTTTCAACGTATCGGTTTGGATTCCGACCATTGTTTTTTCATTTCGACGCTGTTGTCCCCTTCACCGGTTTTCTTTTTCGAGCGTTTTGGAGATTCATCATTTTGACATTCCAGCGTTTTGGCATTCGACCTTTTGTCTTTCGACGTTTTGTCCTTCGACGTTTTGTCCTTTCGACGTTTTGGCATTCGACATTTTGGCATTCGACATTTTGTCTTTCGACGTTTTGTCACCCAACCGCTATGATGTGTTGTGGATTCGTGGGGCCGTCCGGTTGATAAGGGTTGAGTGTTTCCCGTTTTTCAAATCGAATAGTTGGACGATAATTAGATGGTGGTCGAGAAAATTGATTTTTTGCCGCCGCAAGGAGTTCACGATCGGGTGGAAGATAATTTGCGTTCATATTTGATTTATTGCTGTTGTCGTTATCGTATCTACGACTGCCGAAAACTGTGCGGCGCGGGGCATTGGTGTAATTGTTGTTGCAATCGTTGTTTACATTATTTTCCAAACGGCTGTTTCTGCTGGTAGTAGAATTTCGAGTTGCGTTCCGCTTACGTCGCCTTCGAGCCTTCCCGGCCTGCTTTTGCTGATCCAAGCGGCGGAGTTGGCGTTTGTCGAATCGCTTTCCAGTACTTTCCTCGACCTAAGAAGTTCGCCAGCCAGGTTGTCCCCTTTTTTTTGCATTCCAAATTCAGCATTAAACGGGAGGTGAATCCAGATGTGGGGTACATAGTGATTCACTTCGGTGC
>NW_018735736.1:0-8520 GCF_002204515.2 Aedes aegypti | reverse complement strand
ATTCAAATGAGTCCATGGATAACCTGGAAGGGTAGCAGATATCAAAGTTATATAGAGCATAATTGACTGAGCTGGCATGATTATCAAACTTATCATTTAACCTTTGAGATCACTGGTAATGTTTGTTGAGCCTGTGTAAGGGCAACCCTTCTGGATCATAGGAGCCGTCCATAAACCTCGTGGTCATTTATGGGGGGAGGGGTGCTCTGGCCAATGATCACGGTCCGTACAATTTTTTGTATCGACAAATGACTATGAGGGGGAGGGGGGTTGTCTGGAATCCCAAAAAAAAAAAAATATCACGTGGTTAATGGACAGCCCCTTGATGATTTTACGTCCAGTACTAAACGATTTTTTTTCTCGTCTGTAAAGCCTCCATAACACAGTGCAAAATTTCGAGGTCATCGAATGTAAATAAAATTCTGTCTACAGGTCCTGAAAGTACACACCTCATACTAGAAAAGCCATATTTGAGTTTTGAAAGATTAGTTCAAAATGTGGAGATACGCCCTTTGGACTTGGTTTTTCCTCAATACGGCTCTATCTCACAAACTATTGGAAGTCTCTCATTGCAACCTTCGTAAGAAATGTTCTTCACAAAAAAAAACAAAACAACTTTTGTGAACATGTCGCGGCGATTTTCTCGGTGTTTAGTGTACAAAATACAAGAACACCAACACTGAAGTGTGAATATGACCAAAACAAAAAGAAGGATCGTTTGTAGATTATCAAATTGTTCAACAAGTGATTGTGTTGCTTAGGAGCATATTTTTGTTCAAGACAGTCATTCAAAGATATAAACGGTTTTTGAATTATGACCAAGAAACGTGAAAAACTGTCATTTTTCGGAGATTTTGCACTAAAACACTACGCAAAACATAAGAGTACCGTCACGACATGTTCACGAGAGATGTGCACGGTGCTCCAATTACCGTTATTATCAAATAAAATATACCATCCAAATGGCAGTCGGCAGTTGCTTACTGACGTTGTTCTGCACCTCTGGGCCGAATTTGAGAAAAATCCTTAGTCAGAATTTTGAGTTACGCCCTTTTGAAATTTATATGATAAAAATCACACGAAATATGTAACTTTAACTTGTTTAAACAAATAGATTGTAATAAAATTTTGTAGTGTTAATTTTTTATATGGTTTTAGATATTTAAAAAAACATTTTTCTAAAAATCGATCGACATTTGAAAAGGGCCAATGCTATGTTTAGTTATAACTAATAAGCCAATACACGAAAAATGATATCCACCAAATTAACGCCTGGTAGTGACTTTCGGAAATTGTCCAAAGCATTCAAATTTGTATGAAAAATTCTTGGACAGGATATGCAGATACGCCCTTTTGAAATGTATGGAAAGAATATGGAATATGGTGGATTCTGCTCCTACTATAATCAACGGTTAGCTAGGTGCATACATAATCATTACACTTTTGCGGTCATTCAATTTAGCAAGAATTTTAGCATAGAAAAAATATAATGTAACGCAGCATTTTCCAATTTGAGACCCCTTTCCTCCCTCACGTTACAGCTTTTGTATGGAAAATGTATGAACCGTAACACCACCGAATCTCCTCGTTACGTAATATTTGAACGATTCCAAATTTACACGTACACATATTATCTATACTGACATTGAAAAAGGACCAAAGTATAATGGAAATATACACATTTTAATATAGCTGCATAATGACTGTATCAAAGTTGACCGAAACACGCGAACATCACTTATCTGTACCGTAAAACGGGGTAACTTTGATAGTTTTTTTTCGAAGAAAACTTGAATATTTAGGCATGCTGTTTCAAAGAATTATAAATTATATTTTTAAAACAAGTACTGGTATTCTAACTATCGATTTCAGTTGACAGATTGCCAAAAGATTTATTTTGGAATATTATATAATTTTTCATATTACTGAAAGTCGGTTTTTTCTGTTTTGGGGTAACTTTGATAATGGAGTATAAATTGAACAAATTGAATCAATTACGGAACATTTACAGGGTTGCATAGCTCTAAGCGTTTAACGCTATATGGAAATTTTCGACTTAGATTACAAAAACGGTCCCAGTTTGTAAAAATGGTTTTCGCTAAGAGATTTGAGACTGAATTCATGTTCTACCATAACTAGGCTATCAAGGATAAGCGATGAACTCATTATGACTTCATCAAATAGTGATCGTAGAACATTTTGTTTGGGAGCGTTTCAAAAATGCTGAAATCTTATAAATTTTTAATATTTGCATATAAATCCTCAAATGTACTTGATTCTAACGAAAATAGCTTTGACATGAAGTGTCATACTGATACTTTTTACTTTTGCATTCGTTTTGCTTAACTTTGTTATTTCGTTAAGTATGTCGTGAGTCTCGTACTATCAAAGTTACCCGCATTATCAAAGTTACCCATTTTACGGAACCTATATTATACGTCTGTATTCTATTCCATTCTATTTAATTCTTTTCTATTCTAATCTGTTCTATTCTATTCAATTATACTCTTCTTAAATTTATTCTACTCTGATCCATCCTTATTGTTTTTATATTTATATATAAAATAGAGACTGTATTAATTAACAACTGCGCGCAAAAGATTTGAATGATACAGTTTCGATATTTGTACGGCTTTTTAGCGCTCCCAGCTCTGTAAAAAATTGCTCTGCACAGATGAAGATTTGAATTATTATTTCACAGTAAGTCCAAATAAGGGTTTCAACTTATATATGATAGTTTTTATGTATTTTAAGGAACTGAAGCATTTTGTATTAAATGCTTTTCATTTGAGCTAGATCCTTGTTTTAAAGGTAGCAGAGTCTGACAAAATCTTCAAAATATCATATCACCAAGTTTCATGTAAAAGGCTTCTGCAATGCGACTGGTCGAGGACTAGGCTGACATAATGAGCTGGCGTCGGAGTCTGTGCATAGCGCTGTTTCATAGACCTGTCAGCGCTATAAAGTCGAACAAACATCGAAAGTGTACCGTTCAATTCTTTTGCGCGCAGTTGTTGATGACAACAAAAATATGTATAAGAACAAGTAGGGTGGAACAGAATAGAATAAATTTAAGTAGAGTAGAATTGAATAGAATAGAACAGATAAGTATAGAAAAGAATTAAATATAATTGAATAGAATATAGCATATAGAAATATGTAGATACCGTTTTGACTCATATTCCGAACACTTAAGGCCAACAGTGACTTCAAATACATCTGATTGGCATAAATTGACTGATATTAGTGTGAATTTTAATTTCATCACAAAGCCTAACTGTTAGCTGTTGGGTGTACCATTAAAAATGTTGATTTAATTAGTTTTAGTATTGTTTTTACGCAAAAGTATGGAACAACATTTTGATTCAAATGCCGAACACTGTGTTCATTCTGTCTCATATTCCGAACACCTTGATTCAAATTCCGAACAGCACGAATAAATCGTATCCAAATGGATAATTTCGCAAATAAATTCATCTGAGCTTGTTCTACTGGTCTCAAACTAGAGAATCATCACTACTGCCGCGGTATAAATTATATTGGAGACGTTAAAATTGAATTGCAATTGACTGCCATTTCCTTGTTTTTTGGTGACATATTTCAGCGAAACATTTCAACCAAACCGCCATACAAAAACTGAGTGTTCGGAATATGAGTCTGTTCGGAATTTGAGACAAAACGGTACAGATATGTTATATTCGAATGTTGCGATCAACATTGATGTTCAGCTATATTGATGTGTATTTATTTCAATTATACTTTGGCCCTTTTCTAATGTCAATCTAGATAATATGTGTACGTGTAAATTTTATGCAACTTGTTAAATTTAATGAAATAAGAACAACCGCAAAGGTGTAATGATTATGTATGCACCTAACCGTTGATTATAGATAAAACGGAATTCACCATGCAATATTCTTTCCATACACTTCAAAAGGGCGTATCTGCATATCATATCCAAGAATTATTCATTTATATTTGAATGCTT
The DNA here is from genome assembly GCF_002204515.2 of Aedes aegypti. NCBI lineage: Eukaryota > Metazoa > Arthropoda > Insecta > Diptera > Culicidae > Aedes > Aedes aegypti. The sequence goes on along the minus strand of NW_018735736.1, from coordinate 4,532 downwards.
TGGACAATTTCCTAAAATCATTATCAGGCGTTAGATTGTTAGATATAATTGTTCGTGTATTGGTTGATAAGTAATAACTAAACATAGCATTGGCCCTTTTCAAAAGTCGGTCTAGATTTTTTTTTAGGAAAATGTGTTTTCTATATCTAAAACCAGATAAAAATCAAAACTACTTATTTTTGTATAATTTCTTTGTTTAAACAAGTAAAAATGGCATATTTTAGGTGATTTCTATCATATAAACTTCAAAAGGGCGTAACTCAAAATTCTGACTAAGGATTTTACTAAGGATTTTTTTCAAAATCGGCCCAGAGGTGCAGAACAACGTCAGGAATCAACTGCTGACTGCCGTTTGAATGGTATATTTTATTTGATAATAACGGTAATTGGAGCACCGTGATGTGCCTTTTGGAGTGAAGAACACTTTGCCCAAAGATTGTGCTGAGGAATTTCCAATAGTTTGTGAGATATAGCGGTACTTATAAAAAATCTAGCCAATAATTGAAAAGTGCGTAACTCTTGCACTTTCAAAAAAGTGCAGTCATAATCTTGTTTAAATTGTGTGGGTTGCACTGCGTTGTTTTGAAACATTGTAGAATAACCAATAATTTATTTTAATTTAATACCCTATTACCGCCGTGCGGGGTGACATTGGGCCTAGGGGGTGACTTTGACCGCCCTTTTCGATGCATCTCATGGCCAATATGGGTGTCAAAAAACTAATCCATGGCTATCCAGTGACTATTCATAACGTATTCTTGAAACTTGTCACATTGTTTTCATGATTCTGGTTTTAGTTTGCGGTAGAAAATGTGGCCCAAAGTCACCCCGCACGACGGTACTTTAAAGATGTAATAGACATTGATGGATGTATAACTGTTCCAGCTGAACATAACTTGTTGTAAAAAGTCTATTTGGCACCCTGTTAGGATTACTTTGCCAAATTTCCAAGGGGTCTTATAACACTTTTCCAAATGTTGACATTCTTTGCTTCAGCTCCTCAGTTGCAGAGTAAATCATCAGGTCAGTGATTACCCTGAGGTTTCCTTTATTAAGATTAAATATAGCAAAGGCTTTTGCAAGACTCGGCGACATGAATCTAGTAAACTAGGAGTTTTATGTAAATATACTAAACGATGATCTTGGATTATTCTATACAAGTCGTTGAACTTAAAAATTGATAGGTCGTATTTCTTCTACTCAAGTATGAATCTTAAATTTTAACCTCCGCTGGTTCATTGGTTGTGCTTTTAGAATCAATTGACGTGTGCTTCAAAGAGTTCTTAGATTATCTTCAACAGTTGTTTGGAACGCGCTAGGACATATTTCGCTAAGCTTGTTTGAGTATCAATTATCATGAAAAAGGTCACTGGTTACACATGTTAATCTGCAGGCCCATATTCAGAAGAGTTCTTTGCTAACCTTCGATAAGCGTTGACCTTAAACATAGACATATACTTTTTTCTCATTAAAAAAATTTAATTTAGATCTAGACCATATTTTCAAGAAAAATGAAAGAGATATGAACCATGTTTGATTTGAAGTGATGGCAGGGAAAAGATCATCGTATAAGGGGAATTCAAATGCTTCATCTAGTTTTGTAGAAATAGAATAAAAGTTTGCATCTTTTACTCACCTGATCCCCTTCCAGGGGAATTTTCATCAGTTCGATGTCAGTCTTTGGTTCCGGCGCGGGTGCAGGCGCTGGGTTCGGGTCCGGTTCTGGCACTGGGATGGCCATCACGGCCAGCGCACTGCACGCTATCACGACTGTTACCTGCAGCAGGTTCTTCATTGTGTGTGTTTGTGTTTGTACTGGTGTCGTTTAGGAACGGTGCGAGTTTCAGTTCCTATAAAGGATGATGGGTTGTTGTGTGCAACAACTGTACAGAGGCAAAACTAACTACGGTAAACGGAGACGGGTTGTGAGCCTACAATCTAAAATAGGGGGGAAAGAGATAAACGATGGGAAAGGGAGATTAGTATTAGCTAAGAGCCGACGACATGACTTGACCCGGTCCGAGTGATTTGACACAGTTTTTCCGAAGAAGTGTTGAAGAAGACACCAGCTGATCGTTATGACAGATTATGACATCATCTCTCATGAAGACGGTTTTTTTTTGGTGTGAACAACCCTTTCACTTGAAGCTGGCAGGAGAGCGTTGTGTGGAGCTGAGAGAGCGGGTGAGAGCGAGGCGTAGACGAAGATCTGGCTTTGAGCACTTTCTGCCCGAAGGTCATCCGGGCGTTGATTTCGGTTTCGTTCGCTTGTTTGTTGACGATCCGACTAGTTCGAAAGAGGGTATGACATAATAGGCCAGTTGGCCGACGATGAAAAGGTGAGCTCAGTTGAGCAAAGCCCAACTGGGCTCAGCTGACATGTGCGAATTGGATTACTCATGCGTGAAGTCCGATGGTCAGTCTCAGAGTGCCGGTGTATTGCTACGAGGGGAATTGGTGCGAATTGGGATGATAATGATCATCGTCGATGATGGCCATTACCGGCGATGCGATTGATGGTTGAATTACGATTTCTTCGGAACTGACCAAGGTGAACAGCCGATAGTTTTTGTTTTTCGTTTTATTGAAAAACTTTGCAATTGAGTCCATAACCTTCTCAACAATTTGCACGCCACGGCGGTGCATTGAAGATTGGGTCTTCATATTTTTTGGGTGAATTGCCTGATCAAGCAGAATTACACGCGATTTCAGTTGCCTATAAGTAATGTGAGTTTTTGATTTAAAGGATGAGCCAATGGTAGATCTTTTGTTAATTATGGTGGCAATTTCTTGAAGGGTTTGGAAATTGGTACTGTGCAGTATTTTAAGTTAATATTTTGATCGATTCAACAATAATCGATCGATTGCTGACGCAAGGAATTACGCAAAACTAGAACATCTTCATAAGAATTTCAGGATCCAGACAAATTACGTAAATCACAGGTAGACAGAGCGAGTCATTTGCATGTTTCAATATGCAAAAATAAACAATAAACGACTTGGCGTCAGAGGTAGTAAAAAATTCAGAAATACGTATCAAATTATGTTTTCTTTTTTTTTTTGCAAACATATGGCCTTCTTAATCAGTTTCCTTGTTTTCTTTGAGAACCTGCTTGCTTTAATTAAGTAGTCGCTTCAAAATGGAATTAAATCGAAATCGAATCGAAATCGAATCGAAATCGAATCGAAATCGAATCCAAATCGAATCGAAATCGAATCGAAATCGAATCGAAATCGAATCGAAATCGAATCGAAATCGAATCGAAATCGAATCGAAATCGAATCGAAATCGAATCGAAATCGAATCGAAATCGAATCGAAATCGAATCGAAATCGAATCGAAATCGAATCGAAATCGAATCGAAATCGAATCGAAATCGAATCGAAATCGAATCGAAATCGAATCGAAATCGAATCGAAATCGAATCGAAATCGAATCGAAATCGAATCGAAATCGAATCGAAATCGAATCGAAATCGAATCGAAATCGAATCGAAATCGAATCGAAATCGAATCGAAATCGAATCGAAATCGAATCGAAATCGAATCGAAATCGAATCGAAATCGAATCGAAATCGAATCGAAATCGAATCGAAATCGAATCGAAATCGAATCGAAATCGAATCGAAATCGAATCGAAATCGAATCGAAATCGAATCGAAATCGAATCGAAATCGAATCGAAATCGAATCGAAATCGAATCGAAATCGAATCGAAATCGAATCGAAATCGAATCGAAATCGAATCGAAATCGAATCGAAATCGAATCGAAATCGAATCGAAATCGAATCGAAATCGAATCGAAATCGAATCGAAATCGAATCGAAATCGAATCGAAATCGAATCGAAATCGAATCGAAATCGAATCGAAATCGAATCGAAATTGAATCTAAATCGAATCGAAATCGAATCGAATCGAAATCGAATCGAAATCGAATCGAAATCGAATCGAAATCGAATCGAAATCGAATCGAAATCGAATCGAAATCGAATCGAAATCGAATCGAAATCGAATCGAAATCGAATCGAAATCGAATCGAAATCGAATCGAAATCGAATCGAAATCGAATCGAAATCGAATCGAAATCGAATCGAAATCGAATCGAAATCGAATCGAAATCGAATCGAAATCGAATCGAAATCGAATCGAAATCGAATCGAAATCGAATCGAAATCGAATCGAAATCGAATCGAAATCGAATCGAAATCGAATCGAAATCGAATCGAAATCGAATCGAAATCGAATCGAAATCGAATCGAAATCGAATCGAAATCGAATCGAAATCGAATCGAAATCGAATCGAAATCGAATCGAAATCGAATCGAAATCGAATCGAAATCGAATCGAAATCAAATCGAAATCGAATCGAAATCGAATCGAAATCGAATCGAAATCGAATCGAAATCGAATCGAAATCGAATCGAAATCGAATCGAAATCGAATCGAAATCGAATCGAAATCGAATCGAAATCGAATCGAAATCGAATCGAAATCGAATCGAAATCGAATCGAAATCGAATCGAAATCGAAT
>NW_018735735.1:0-31454 GCF_002204515.2 Aedes aegypti | reverse complement strand
AAACAATTCCCGAAAAAAGAGATGTTCAAGAATCTCGAGATTACAAACCTCAACCAAACTATGTTTAAAACTTTGCTCCAATTCATAAAATTTGTGTTCGGCAAAGTTTCGTAGATTGGATAAACTAATATTGTAAGAAGTATTTTCCGCATAAATTTTGATCTTTCGTTCCAGGTAGCTTATGATTTTTTAAAGCTGAAAATAGCCAAAAAAACACATAATTTGATTTGCAAGCACATTTACTCTAAATTGAGTTGAAATTTTGGCCAGAGTTTCATTCGCAATGAAAAAATCAAAGTATTGGTTGACTGGGGAGTTTTCCAGACATCTTTTTTAAAATGATGAATAGGTCTACTAGATAGTCGTCAGCAATCCATAAGTTGGAAAACCGCTATTACTTTATTCGCCTCATTAGCGTATCTACTACGAGATTACACATAACGTATTAAAAAGACTCCCTCTTGGGAATCCGCAGAACACTCAATTGTACGAATCGCTGCTTTGACGCAATGCGACAAACAGACGTCGATTTTTGAGTATTGATGAATCCATTGTATCATTGGTAGGTTAGCCCTGGTTTCGTGCGGCAATATGGCATCGAAAGGACACGTTAATCAATGGCACTCTTCTATACCGCGAAATCACCAAAGCAGGATAGTTTCCTGAGCGAATGCTTTCTCGATATCGTTTATACAACTTTGGTAAAAGAGTTCACAGTTGGACTTTCCAGATGGTAAGCATTTGATTAAAATGAGAGCATGTTTAACAAAGGACATTTTAGAAGAAAAGAGGTGAGACTGATTGGTCTTAAAATTCTCCGCTTCTTAATACGACGCACGTGCTCCTTTTGGGGTAAACTTCACAGTAATATCACGCCATATCTGGGAATATACCCGAGAGCAAAAATTGTTTACAAGTAGCCTTTTCAAAACATGTTTGATATACTTAAATCCTTTTTTGGAGCAGAAAAACAGGAATAAAATCCCATTTGCCTTCCTGAGATTTGAAAGGAGCAAAAAACTATTAAAGTGCTCATTGGATCGATTAGTAGTTACGATACTGCTAGCCGTGAACCAGAGACTCGTAAACTACATGGTGAAAAGACATTTGGTTCATCCGTAGATGCATTAGTGTCACACATCCAGGAAGTGTATTGAATAAACATTCTAAAACTTCTGTATCACTTCATCAGAAGAAGTAAAGTCATCATTAGGTAACGAATTTCGTTCACTTGGAAATCCTTCAGATTTTTGCAAGGATTTTGTTTCAGCACTATCTTCATTCAAACTGGAAACAATTTGTTACAAAGGTGTTTCAGCCGGCATCGTTCAGCATAACGAAGAGCCTTCGTAAGCCTTGCGAACCAAAACTTAAGGACTCTTAATCCAGCTGAAACGGCGTCTGTTCCAACTCCTTCTTGTTTCCTTTCATTGTTTCCTTGAGCCTAATCAGATTGGAATTCTACTTTGGGTGCCTCTTATAGGTCTTCACAGTCCGCAGAGGACAGGTTTTATCATGTGGTAAATAAAACCGAACAATACACGTATTTCCTATGAGTTCACGACAGAAACTTCTTATTGGGACAAAGAACTTAACATCTCTGGATGTTAGAGCATGACACGCAAGTTTCGTCTTTTTCATGTTTACTTGAAAGTTACAAAACAGGGAGTTACCTAGATATAAGTTCCCCTTACAAAAAATAAGGTTCTTGAATTAGCGCCATTTGGGCTGTTTCTGTTTTCCATTGAGTCTGCAAAAGGTTGATCGTTCTGTTCTTTAATGCTGAAGATTGATCTGAGCCTATCCTAACCGTAAGCCATTACCCAAACTTAGGCAGGATTAAGCTTTCGCGATACTCAGAGGGAAAAAGACCAGCAACTAACCAAACATAGATCGGTATCTATTAAAAGTCGCCATATTGGAAAAAGCACAGCATACACTGTGTTAAACGCCTAATGCGAATCCATATAGCCTGATTAATTTTAAATTCATAATTTGATAAATCATTTTCATCATCCTACCCCTTATTTAGCTCCGCTGTGACTCTGTAGGGCAGCCGATTATCTCGGAGAAACATAAGGTGCCTACACATTGCCTCCGTGTAGCACAGGGACGGCTACAATAAAGAATAGAGGGAAACCCACAGACTGTTTTTAGCGGTTAAGTTGGATTAGGTTTCTTTGAATTCTGATAGCTGTTCTTAAGTTACACGTAGATTAGATGGAATTTTTGAGGTTGAAAATTTGTAATATTTATTTTTAACAAATGAGGCAATTGCTTTCAAAACATTTACATACAATCAGCGGACAAAAGTTAGTATCCAAATTTTTTTTCTCGGAAAGTTCTCATTCTTCTGGGAGTTCCGAATTGGCTGAAACTGTCAAATTTAGTTTGTTTCTGTAGAAATTCATCAAATGTCAGTTATTTTCTTGAAGAGGTTTTGAAGTTATTCAAAAATTGTAGGTTTTTAAAGTGTTTGTTTGTTCTGGCAATTTTTTCGTAGATTCTGAAAAGAAGACAACTTTGTCAAGGAATCGATTACCACAACTTATCGTTTTTGCTATTAAATTAAAAATCTTCTCAATCACTTACTTTTTATTATTTGAACAAACTCTCTGAAAGTCTTTGGAAAATGAATGGAATGTAATAAAATTTCCAGGTTGACATGAGGTTTACTTTTACTTCGTCATTTCAAATTTTGGCCCAATCCGGTCTATTTGAAGCTAAGATACAGATCCCTAAACTTTTGACATTTTCTTTGTTACATATTAATACTATTAGGTAATTCCGGGGGACACACATGCTTCTTTCCAAAGGCCGAATATATGTTGATGTGATTGAGTTGTTTCCTCTTTTTTTCTTCTTTTTCACTACAACTCAAGCGAACCGGAGTAGTATAGTAGACATAAGAATGATATCCACAGAGCAAAAAACCAATCGTCGCCAGACAGCCGTGGATTGGTAAATGTTTTTAGTTTTTGCTAGAAGTGCGAGAAATCTATAAACAAAAGACTTTTTGTTTTGAAAAAACATTTGGTTTACTAACTTTTTGTCAATAACTGTAGCTATCTAGAGATTTTGATGAAGTTGAATATCTCTAAAATGCATTGGCATAATGTCTCTGAAATATTTAGAGGCGTTATCCAACTTCTCTCAGGATCACACTTGCGATGCAATGTTCTCCAATTGGCTTCCTACAATGGTTAAATGAATTCTTGTTTTTATTTAATAATACGAAAGAGCATGTTCTTGCAAGTATTTAGATTTTTTCCCTTTCTATCTCAACTAACGACTATAACATATTTTAAACTTTAATTTTAAAAATTGGTTCCAAATATGGAACCTTGGACTCTTTTGATCATGTTTGACGGTCCACTTTATATCAACAAAAATGTTCACAGGGCTTAAGTTTTAACACTGGAGCTGTGTTGTTATATTCACCAAAATAACTTTGGTTGAGTGGAATTTTTGTTGCATAGGATTCATCGAATGTAGCGCGGTTGTTGCACCATTGGCCAGATCATTTCTTGAGCGCGTTACACCGCGAAAGAAATTAACATGTCATGATTGAAAATACCTGTTGTAATTTAAAAACAGTCATTACCGTTTTAAATTTTTTTTTATTGACATTTAGGTATATTTTGATTCTTATTTATCCTTTAGTTTTGTAAAACACGACTTACTTTTCAATAAATATTCGAAATTTCTAGAATTTTACCGCGAATTTCTAATGTCCTTACTCACTTTCCCTCGCGTCTAAAAGTGTTGATAATATACTTTTGATATCGGCAGCCCCCTCATTAAACCGGATGGCTCACAAGTTCCTCAACGCATTCATACAATGCTCGTGTACGGGAGGATTATAATATCACTATTGGCATATTTAGTTGGGCGCAACTGGGACGCTTTTTCGAAAACTCTAACTTTTCCGAAATACCACAAAGAATCTTCTTGAAAATATCTCTGGGGATACCGGCATCCTCTGGAATCATTACCATTTCTCAGAGAACTTTCCTCTGAATTGTAAATTGAATTCACTTTCAATTTCTTCAAAAAATATCCCTTCAGGGCATTTCTTCCGGAAACCACTTAGGGATCCATCAGGAACACCTTTCCGATTTTTTTCTACCATTTTTCTTCGTGAAATTCTGATTTTTTTTTTTTAAAATGTACCTCGAAAACCGTTTGTTATAGAGAAATAGTGTTCTTGAGGAGGGATGGTAGACAATCAAATTGGCTTTGTAAAAAAAAAATATACCACTGGAAAAAATAATGCTTTTTTTTTCATGAAAAAATTCGAAATTAAACCTTAAAACACAAATTTGCAAAAAATAGGGTATCATTCGATTTTTTTTCAATTTTTTCTGTAAAATTTCAATGTAAAACCAGATGTTTTTAAGCACAGTTTCAACATGCGTGCAATCTAAAAATAAATTAAGTTTCTAAGAGCAACTTTTGTACATTTCTGAAAATTTCAATTTCTGGCCGTAGAAAAGGACGTTGATGCTGTAATATGATTTCCTTCATCCAAAATACCATATTCAAAATGCTAATGACAATGATCTTCCTAAAAAACCTAGCCGTTTTTCTAGATATTTAGGATTCAATTATATTAGTATCATAAAACTTAAGAAAATTACCGCCCGTTCTCATAAGTTAACTTCAGATGCTTCCACCCAACATGTTACGTTTATCTCTTTCCCATGTTCTTAAGGGCAGTTTTCAACATGGTGCAGATTTAAAAATATTTTTTTTTTCTTAGGGCAACTTTTTGGTGTTGTGTATTTTCTGAAAATTCCAATTCTGTTATAGAAAAAGGCGTTTTTTGATGCTGCAATTATGATTTTTTATCCAAAAACAATTCAAAATTCTAATATCAATGATCTTCTTATAAGTTACCGCCTTCAAGATATTTGGGATTGAATTTATATTCAATATCATAAAAACTTAAGAAAATACCGCCCGTTTCTTCTACATATTTCAGATGCTCCAATCAAACAATGTTACGTTTAATCTTTTCCCACATTAATATCCATCTACTTTTTCTTTGACATTTAGTACGGTTGGATGAACCTGTTTCGAAAGATTACAGGATGATGTTGAATATTGTTGAGAAATAATATAAAGTATTAACCACATTACAAACAGACGTAAACACTGGGATAAAATTTCCATCGCCCACGAATTTAACGATCAGTTTTAAAAATACAACAGTTGTTCAAGTTTCACAACCAGAGGTGCGCGCGTCGCTTTCCTTAACGTCGTTTGACTATTTCACACCACCGCCACCGTTTGGACATGTGGCACAAAAAATTATTTCGTTCAATTAGCTTCACCAGATTGGTGGTAGTATTTGTCCGTCGAGAGAAATTTTTGTGAAAAATGTTCTAGGTGTTATTTCTGTTTTTCTGTCTGTTGGTATTACGAATGGAAGATGATAATATTGAATTGATGTTAAGGAGGGGCAGCGGAGGAAAAAATGCCTTTAAACTTCTTAACCTTAATTATTATATTCTCACGATTTATTGTACATAATTTTAATTATTTTATTTGTTTTAATAAAATATTGCGTATAGAACAATATTAAATTGTCAACTTATTGATTATGTTTTTTACTTCCTCTATAAAACATTATAAATAGCTTTACTGCTTCATTACTTGAATTTACATTATGCTGCGATTTTGTTTTTCGGAAATGGGTACAAAGCAATGGACCATTTTCTGTGTCCTGGAAATAGTTTGCTTGTTGATGTATGTTACTTAGTTCTTTGAATCCTGTTTCGTAATCTTCCTGTTGACACAAACAAAATGACAATTTTGTCGGGCATTTTTTTTAATTTCTTTATTAGTATCATTTCAAAACATTACATTTCATTTTTCTTATATCAGTTTCTGTGTTATTAGACAAAACACTATCATCCTAATTTGGCTTAAAACAAATTTAACTTTTGTCCAAGGTATCTTCTCTCCGGTCTTACTAAGCCCACTCATTACAAAGCTTTTGCATTAGTGATTGGATGCTTATGCTGTTTTCTTGCCAGACTAGCTCAGTTAGCCATCCTTTCAATGTGCCACCAATGGCATCCACATGGCCCTTTACCATGTGCAGTGGCAAAAAAATGCATTCACGTCAATATCGTACTTTGATTTAAATTGACATAAGGCCGCAAATTTTTTTTTTATTTTTATATTGGGATGCAGCCCCATCTGACATTAAATATCATTCGTTTTTGATATGCATCGTTGTTTTCAAAAATGTCATTTATAAATATATAAAAACAGGCACTGCGTACTGTATCGTGACTCATGACTTCAGACACAACAACAAAGCTCAAATCTTTTACTATTCCTCCAATCAAACTATTGTTTTCATTGCCTCGTATTTGTCTTGGTTTGTTTGACGGATAATTTTGGAGGGATTTGGTTGGCGGGCTAATAAATATTGTTACATGATTGTTATTGTTAATTTCTCAACAATTCGTTTTATTTTGTGTAAGTGTCAAAGATAAAGTTGATGGATATTTATTGCGCATTTCATTCACCACTGACTCGCAGGATAGTTTTATAAGTGAGGAAGGAAAATAAAAGTGCGATTCTGCATCCAAATCTTTGTTGATGTCTTCAGCGGCCCACACTCATTCATTATTAAATCGGTAGAATAAGTGCGCTGAAGACACCCACAAGATTTGATGCAGGATCGCACCTTTTATTTACATTTTCTCGCACTTATGAAAACTGACTTCGCGCAACTCCAGTGGTGAACGAAATTACCCAATTAATGTGGAAGAGATTAACGTAACATTGTTGAGGAGCATCTGGGATAATGCAAGAAACGGGCGTATTTTCTTAAGTTTTATGATATTAATATATTCAATTCCCAAATATCTTTGAAGCGGGTTACTTTATAGGAGATCAAATTGATATTAGAATTTTGAATTGTTTTTGGATTAAAGAATCATATTGCAGAATCAAAAAAACGCCTTTTCTATAACCAGAAATTGAATTTTCAGAAATACACCAAAAGTTGCCCTTAGAAAAAAAATTTATTTAAATTTCAACCATGTTGAAACTGCCCTTAAAACATGGAATTAATGAGAAAGAGATAAACGTAACATTGTTTGGTGGAGCATCTGGGAAGTTAACTTATGAAAACGGGCGTATTTCTTAAGTTTTATGATATTAATTAATTGAATCTAAATATTTAAAACGGCTAGTTTTAGAAGATCATTGTCATTAGCATTTGAATTGTTTTTTGGGTGAAGAATTTCATATTACAGCATTCAAAACGTTCTTTTCTACGGGCCAGAATATTAATTTTTCAGAGTGCACCAAAAGTTGCTCTTATTTAAACTTATTTATTTTAGATCTGCACCCATATTGAAACTGTGCTTAAACATCTTGGTTTTACATTGAAATTTTTACAGAAAAAATTTGAAAAAAATCGAAGATACCATTTATTGCAATTTGTGTTTAGGGTTTAATTTCGATTTTTTTCATGAAAATAAAAGTATTTTTTTTCAATGTTATAGTTTTTTTTTACGAAGCCATTTGATTGTCGACCATCCCTCCTTCAGACACTATGTCTCTATAACAAACGGTTTCCGAGGTAACAATTTTTTTTTTTTAAATGGTTGATGCTAAAAATACTTACACCCTTTTTCAGAAGTTAAATCTTTGATTTTAGCATGGCTCTTCCACCAGGGAAAAAAACTTATTTTCTATATATACGAAACTATGTTGCAAAATTCCATTTGAACTCCAAGGTAGTCGAGTTTCATTGTTTACCGATTTTGGCGTGAACCGCTCCTTAAATCTCACAGATGTATTCCAGGGTTATCCTTCAGTGATTCTTCCGCCTATATTCCGAATATCCCTTGAGATTCTTCCGAAAATCCTCTTTAGATTCTTTCGGACTCCGTTTTTAAATCCTTTAGGTAATACGTCTAAAATCCTTTCTGTCGATTTTCCAGAAATTTCATCTGGAATTTGTCCGTCGGAAATCCTATCTTGTATTCATCTTGAAAATTTCTGTGGGATTTCATAAAGACGATGATTGTTGCTTTGGGATTTTTCCGAAAAAATTCTCATGGGAATACTTTCGGAAAAAATTCACCTGGGTTTATTTCAAAAAAATCATTCTGAGATTCTTCCCGAAATTCGCTCAGATATTCTTCAGAAATATACCTGAAATTTTTTCGTAAATTGTTTTTAGTTATCCAATCTGATATTTTCCAAAATCCTTTATGTTTCTTTAGTTAAATCGCCCTAGGACTCTTTCGGGAAATCTTTTTTTGGGTTATTGATGGAAATCATTCGCCAGATCCTTCAATGATTGTTTTTTTGTTATTTCTGCTGATTAATGTTTCAAGGATTTCGTTCGTAAATCTTTCTGGATTATTATGGTATCTTTTTTTTAATTTTTTCTTGGATGTATTAAAGATTTTTCCTGCGAAATATTTCGAAGGGATCTTCAGAAATCCTTGGAATTCTTCCGGCATTTTATTTTTTGAAATTAATTTATTATATATACATGGTACTTTTTCTGGTGGTTCCCATTTTAAATCTCTTCCAGAAATCTCTCTGGAAACTATAATATTTAACATAAAAATTTGACTACTCATTCTTTGAATTTTTTTTTTTCGGCAAGTTTTCGTTTGAATACTTTACAAGAAATCTTGGTCTAGAATTTCTTCCAGAATCTCTCTGAAGTTATTCAAAAAATCCCCTAGATATTGTTTAGGAAAATCGTTTCCAAAAAGTCCCCTTTATTTTTTTCAGAAAAATCTTGCTAGAAACGTTTAGTTAATCTTCTTGCTATTTACTTCAATTTCGCCTAGCAGTACTTTCCAAAAAATTTTCCTTCTATCCCTCTTTTACAACCTCAACAAACTCCAAACGATTTCACTTCGAGATGGATTGGTTGAGCTGATTGGTTGTTGTAGTTAAGGACCTTATCGTGTAAGCCGTTCATCAGAAAAAACGCATTAGGTGGCGTACCAACAGCCCTTGGGGCGTGTTCCATCTTGACATTTCGGAAGGGACTATGAAAAAAAACAAAATGACACCCAAAATTTGAGTTTAATCCTAAGCAGGGATGAGATTAACTCAAAAAACCGGTTAAATGTTTTTTTGGACTTAAACAACAAAAAAACATTTAGAAAACTTTAGTGAACGATGTCTTTTGGGTGCCCAAAATTTAGCGTTTTGCTACTAAAATTTTGAGACAGTGTTCTTAGGACCCTAATCACTGGATTCAAATCTATTTGTTTGAAGTTTCCTCATTATATCCCACTTGCCGGTAGTTCTTGATCACTTTGGATCGATTCTACCCTTTTCGAGTTGTCGTGTTAGTCCACCATAACGTACAGGACTTGATCCAAGTTGTTCGAAACGGCCGTCCACAAATTTGGCTTTTGAAATAAGCTCCGCTACAATGTATCTTTTCCAGCTGCCTTAGTGACTATAACGTGGGAAGTCGGCACATATCCATCGATATGCCCATACCGGCAGAGCTGTGGAATGGCACACTTCCGCGGAATTTAAGTGTTCACTCGTTAGTGTTGATTCTACTTTTCATATCACCTCCGGTTCATTTCGTCCAAGCATACCTCCATGATTTGTTTGCGACACATTTTTTGCTGCCAATCCTAATCAATCCTACACATCCCAACTTCTAATCGACATTTTTAGTCTTTTTTATTGATGAAAACAAAAATTCCAATTTCTATGGTAAGTCTAAATTGGTTTAGCTGGTTAACCACTAGTTTCCACTAATCCGTTTTGTTTTATTGAATGAAGGCAAAATGTTCGGAAATACTGCTGCAGTATGCGTACATAAGCCCAGTTACCGCCGACGCATGTCAACGTGCATGGCAACGGCAAGAAAAGATTACAATTGTTTATATATCATAAGTGCGATCTTTCCCGCTTTTTTTTTTTTTTTTGGTAAACTACGAAACACGAACAAAGGAGCGAACGGAAGCGAAAATTTGGGTTTGCCATTTCCTCCACGATAGATTTTATGAAATCATTATACCTAACTGCTAATACTGCCGCCTGGCCGCGATAATCTAAATAAAGAGTTATATCATAATCGTACTTTTGAAGGGTCGAGTATTTCCTCACAAAGTTAGGTTTAAGCTCAGAGGCATTTATTACTAACTTGCAGAGTAGGCATGAGGATTCAACTTCCGCTTCGTGTATGGTTTGGAATGTGAGAGTTTGGTTTGCATGTTTTTGTTATGTGTTCACGATTCAAATGTCGTTTTGGCTCTGAGAACGAAAGGCAATTAGAAGAAACTCAGTTATGAAAATTTTTTGTAAATCGTTCAATATAACTATATTCTATATTTTTCCTTTTGTGTTAAAAATTTCATGATAACGGTTTCTGCTTGTAGAAAAGCAATTTTTAAAAATGAGATAAAACAATATTGGGCATTGGTTTTATTTAATCCAAAAAAAGATTTCACGACTTATTCAACATTTTAATTTACTCAACTAATTGGTTTTCGTTCATCGTTGCGATTAGGCCGGGCAACATCTCATCGTGAAATTACTAACCCTATTTTGAAATGACAACACAATGCCCTCTCAAAAGTTCATCGTCAACTCAGTTGCAGTGTTTCGAGTGGCAGATGGCTCGAGTGACAGTAACAATCTGAACATATTCAGAAAAAACTAAAGGTGAAAAACCCCAAAACGAAATGACCGATGACAGGGCGCATTTCTTCGGGCGGGTCATCATCATTATCATTAAATTTAGCGGATTTTTCACTGTTTACCAGATTGCGCCAAGATATACCTTTTGTGCGTTTCTCTTCTTCGGAGGTTTACATGTTTCTGGTTAGCACAATTGCAGCAAAACATAGGAAAATTAGTAAATTGTGGCTTACATTGCATTGAGAAAGTGAGTTCAGTATACACGACGTGTCCGTAGGTTTGGAAATCTCCAAGCAAAATTTAAGCCACCTGTCATTATTTAATGACTGTTTAAACATAATCTTCTTGCGAACTGAATGTTATTACCCAGTACACGTGCAAATTACACTGCACACTCCAGCCAAAATAAACCGTAAACTGCACCAATTGAAAGAAAATGAACGTGCCGTAATGTGAAGTTGTAATTTACTCTGCAAATGCAAACTCGTGAAAATCGTAAAAAAAAATCGTCAAAATTACACAAATCATTGTCGTTCTGTTAGTTTTCTTTGAGTCGATTTTTTGTAAAATTTCGTATTTGTCGTTCTACCATCTCGTTCTTGAGTTGGTAGTCGAAAATTCATTAACCCACCAAAGCAAAACATTGACATTAAAACTCTGCCCATAAATCAAGTCGAGTAATTTGACGTGAAGCTGCTGCTGCTCTGTGTCCAAGAGCCGTGGCTATCCAGACACCGTCTAATGTTTCATGGAATAGTACCGGCAGATTAGTCTGGTTTCTGGTTCTTCTGTGTCCATCCACATGCAACAGAGAAAAAGTACTAAAATTAAAATGTTCCGCTGAAAATATACAAGTAGATTTCGTAACTCTTGCTGTTGCGGTGAAAACACTGACCGTGTCATCTGTTTGACAAAATATCCAGCAGGAAGCAGAAGTACTTCCTGAATCGGTTGCACCAAAACGTTACTGTCATCAATAATCGACAGTGGTAGTGGCACAGCTTTTGATTAGTTCATCAAATAGTAATAACAATAAATTCAGTGTCGTTGCTTTATTCAAACGCCGGATACGACAGACAGCACACAAGCGCCGGTAAATTAATTCAAATATAATGTCCAACTTGCTTTAGTACGAACCGGCGTTGTATGCATGATAGGGGAAGGAATTCAAATGTTGGACAGAAGAATTGGCGAACGATATTCTCTATTCCCAATTTTAATATCTATCACTATTCAGTATATACATGATAAGAACAACATCATGAGAAATTATTATAAATTAGTAAAACAGTGTCTCACTGTTGGATTCTCTCCCTTGAATTGAGTTGCCGGTCAGACGTCGCGTGGTCTGACGAAGTAGAGTACATATGGGCATTAGGTGAGTTCAAATTACAAAAAAAAAAAGAATCCAAAAAATCCAAACTCCCATATCTTCTTATCAATTGATGAAAATAGTGTTCTGTTAATTTTCGATGGTGATTGGTGATGAGCTAATGACAATGTAAGTTAATGTAGTAATTTTCTTGAGAAATTTTTGAAAAATATGCTCCAGCACGTTATTGCTATAATGATAGTACAAATTCATCATCTCAAGTGAAAACCATGTTCTTCAAAATTACTTTGGATTTCTCAAAGATTAAATCAACTATTGCATCCGTTGGACATTCGAATTCGACTCATTTGTGGTATTATGAGTGAAAATAGATCGATTCTCATAGTAATAATTCAATCATAACGACAATTTTTGTAAATGGCAAAAAACCATACTTTATTATTTAAAAAAAAAACGAATTCATTTTTAACTAATTTGTTTGGAGTTTTACAGATGCTTACTAGACTACAATCTCACAGGAAGCTACATAGTAGCAAATAAATTTGATAGATATTTCTTCTACTACTAGTCGGATTGAATTGTACTCTTCAGCAAATTTATTTGATGAATTCATTTGATGATCTATCAATAGTTTAAACATGAATTCGGTTTTTTATTATAAAGTATGATTTGTTGCTATTCCAAAAATTGTCGTTATGATTGAATTCGTCTATGCGCACGATTTTACTCATAATACCTCAAATGAGTCGAATTCGAATCGTCCAACGGATGCAATAGTTGATTAAATCGTTAAGAAATTCAAAGCAATTTGATGGATGCAATCGTATATTGATTTAATTACCAAAATATAACTGAAAAGTACTACTTTTCAGCACCATTATTATCAGTGCTGAAAAGTAGCTCTTTTTATAATTGTTTTTGTTGGTTAGGAAAGTAGGGGCCGTTATGTTGTTCGTTCTTTCGATAAAAAGTAGGCTAATATGGAATGAAATTGCAAAAAAATATTTTAGTTGCATCATATACATTTTTATATAAATCTTCAACTTCTTTGGAACACCTTTTAAATCCTCACCAAAACGGGTGCAAATTTGACAGAACTTTATTTTTTATCCAAAGGGTCGTAATGAAGGTATGAAGTGTGGAACTTTAAGCTTTTTCTACAAGTACCTAAGGCTAGTGGTAAATAGTTTGCTTGCTGCTACATGAAACTACAACCCTATCCTAGCTAGAGGGATCAGCTCGCGGTGGCAGCTTGTGCATGCTGTTAAATAGCGACGACGCGGCGTTTAGTTTAGGCCATGCAGGAGCTGAAATATATGTGTGAAAAACTTTGAAGAAAACACTACATACAATAAAGGAAGTACAAAAGTACGAGTACGGTCTTTGGTGGACCCTTACTGAACTATTTCTATGCCTATATAGGTATATACGGTTGTATGTTGCATGTGCGCATACGTTTGAAGCTGAGGCTTCTTGTTTTACACTTTTTCGGCTCGCTGCTTCTGTAGCAAGTATTATGTTTTATGTTTACCGGTTCAACTTTAGGTTAGTAGTTTGTTTTAGCATTAAAAAAAGTGCTATATGCTCGAGTTGTGCAATCGCTTCGTGAGGATATGATTGATTCTTTTAACTCGTGACATTATAATCAAAACTATCTGGCGTTGATTGCTAAACTCGAGAAATCAATCAATCAAGCTTTGCAATCGGAAATGAAATTTACCGGAAAGAAAGTCAAAAGAACAGTTGTTTAGTAATTTTAGAAGATTTTTTAGCACTCAAATCCGCATAGGATTCTGTGATATTATTCTTTGAATATAACTTGAAATGCCTATCCAGGATTCTGTGTGAATTCTGCTCTTAGGATGTCGCAAGCATCCTGCACAAAATTAATTGTGCCTAATGTTCAAATATATTCTTAAAATTTAATTTGAAAATTAGAACCCTGTTGCGCAGGAGAGTTGGTTACTATTTTAATGCAAGCCTGTAATAACTCAAAAGTCTCTTTTCTAAGAAAAAAAAATGGCAGAAGACTTTTTTTTTATTTTTAACCCCTACATATATCAGGGGGATTCTCAGGGAATATCTCCACAGATTTTTTGGTGTATATTCTTTTGTTGTTTTTTAACAATATTTCTCAAGGCTTTCCTGCAATGGAATTTTTCTTTGGGGATTTTATGAATGAAAAAAAAAAACACGAAGTAAATTGTAATATCATAAGAAATATTGCAGTGTGAAATCTTGGAGATATTAAAAAATGTAAATTTTCTGGATACATATCTAGAGTGATAAAGATAACATTTCTACCAACGATACATGGAAAAGCCTTGCCTTGAATCATCCTAGAAATTACAGATATTTTAAAGCAACAGGTTCTTCAGAATTTCTCTTCCTCGAGGGAGAAGTTTCTGGATTTTTTCCAAGGGATTCTTCCAGAGATTCCTTCACAAATATATTCAGAGACTCCTTGCCAGTGATCACATCTACTGATTCTGTCAGTATTTTCCTCAAGGACATGTCCACAAATTCCTCCAATGATGTCTCTAGGAATTACTGTAGAATTTGCTCCACAAAAACTCACCGGCAATCCCAAATAGGATAGAGCCTGCTTCTCAGCTTTAGTGTTTCTTATGAGTAATTCCATACTTCAAGCTTGTGCTAGAAATAAGGGCGTAAGTCGCATGATCGGTTTCTCTTCATCAATCCTCTCTTCTGTAAACGAAGGTGACAAGATGCGGGTTGGTCAGCATTTTTCACCTCAGGACGCAAGATTGCATTCCTGCCAAGCGGTCTGAAGTGAAAAAATGCTAACAAACCCGCATCTTGTCACCTTTATTCACAGGAGAGAGGATCGATGAAGAGAAATCGATCATGCGACTTACGCCCTTATTCTAAAACGCTCTTGACTTATTCATTTAGAGCTTTCTTTGCCAATTGACATTTTGCTTGTCTATATCGTGTGGCAAGCACGAAAGATACTCTATGCCCTAGTCTAGAAAATTTCCTAGCCGTAAAAAATCATACAACCAGTGGGATTTGATCTCACGAACCCTCAGCATGGCATCGCTGGATGCTTGAGATTTCTCTTATAGTTTCTTTAGGAAATCAATAAAGGGATATCGTCCAGAGATTTCCCTTGTAATTTTATATCAATTTCTTGCAAATGGGATACAATTACTCTAAAGATTTCTCCGATGTGTAGTTCCAGATATCATCTAGGAAATTTCTTTAGTGATTTTCTTCAGTAATTATTTTAGGTATTCGTACAAAAATTCCTCTAGGATTTTTCAATGAATTCGTCTAGTTATTCCTCATAAATTTCTTCAACAAATTTCCTCCAGAAAACTACCTAAGAATTTCCCCGTTTCAAAAAGAGGCTCTTCAAAAGAACACTTTTATAATGGCAAAACTTTAGGGACACCTTTATCAACTGGTATTGAACTGGAAGCATAATATCTATTTCAAAGATAAATTCAATGTCATAGAACAATGCATTCAACAAAATAACGAGTTGGGTCCAAAAACCGTTATTTTGTTTTCTGAAGTGATTTCCCTAATATTCCGGAGCCCCCAAGTATCTCAAGCCTGAGTAAGCCTGAAACGGATTTAAGAAACATATCACGAATCAAACTCTGAAACAAGTTAGAAAATTCATTGACCTTTTACGACACAGCTGCATGTTTGTACACATTCTTCCAAATGTGTGCAGATTTTGACTCTGACTGCAATCATCAATGATACGTACAAATTTTAATGACTTACTTTGGCAAAAGGAAGCGCTGAAGTAATATCTAGAATATTTTCTGAAGACATCCTTAAAAAAAATGATGATTGAAATCATTTGGAAATTCTAAACCACAATTTGAAAGAAAATTTGTGTAATATAGCTACATTGCATAATTTGAAAAAAAATTCCTTGAAAAAAAATCACTAAGAAATATCTTGAAAAATGGTTGGAAAATTTCTAATGAAACCGTTTGCGTAATGTTTGATGATATTTAAAAAAAAACAACATTGGTTGAATTCTCAAAGTTTTCATCGTGGATAGATATAGTGCCTTCAGAGAAATGTATGTTCAGATTCTCCGAAGAATTTTTGTAAAAAATCCCAGTAAAACTAAAAGTATGCAGTGTTATCTGGTTTATGTTCGCTCCTAATAAGTTTTTTTTTGTTTCTTGCTTGTTCTTTTTATTATTTTGGTTAATTTTAACCGATATATGACATCTAAAGTTCTGGTTTAATAAGTACTTTGTTGCAACCAACCCCGAGGTCTGGAAGTAAGAATGCTGTCCAACACATTGTAAGAACCCTGCTCACGCTTAAATTTCTTTCACACCTCCTTTTGAATGTATGTGAAGATTTGGTTTAAATTCTGTCCGGGTTCGCTGGTAATTGTAACTATGATTCTTTAAAGACCTGTTATACATTCTATGGGAATTTTTCTCATGATTTGTGAGTTATCTGCCCTTTGTGAGTTATTTTGTCCAAGATCAAACGCAAATTTATAGCAGGATTTTCATTGTTAGTAAATAAGGACTCACAGGAGTTTCACCATAAATTGCAAGAAATTATACCAAAATTCCCGAAAATATTTTACTGAAATCGTGGATGTTACTACTGAAATATAAAAATTTCCGTCGGAATACCAATACCGTAATTTCGGGTGAAATTGATCACTTGTCAATGCGATTATTGTTAGTTTTGTAAACAACTCCACATAATTAATTTGAGCTCCCTAAATTCGAATATGCTTGTTAAATTCTTAACAAACAATGTTTATAGAAATAATTAGTAGTTAAATTTTGTGAATCACACGGTAAACGCCTAAATGTATGCATTTTCCTAAGGAATTTTCTGGTATCTAACAGAAATCAAATATTTCAACCAAATGAGCAAATACCATGTTCAAATCCTTGTATACAATGTTCAAATCCTTGTTTAGAACTAGAAGTTTATGCATGTTTGTCAATACTGTACCGTACATGATTTTGAAATTATACATTATTTTCATAGAAATAAACATTCTTTAACCAAAAATTCGCGACGCACAATTTTACAATAGTAACAACAAACAACGTTCATTCACTGCAAGTTGCATTGATATTTATGCTCCATTAGGAAGAAATAAAATCGTGTAACACGGTGATCAATTGATCACCCTTCTGATCAATTTCACCCGAATTCACGGTACTTCAGAAATCGAAATAATTCCTTCCAAAATTTCAAGATTTATTTTGAAGCCGCAGGATTCTCTCCGGAATGACAAGATTTTTTACAATAGTCCAGAATGATCTTCGGAACTCTAAAATTGTCACAAAACACCTGAATTCTTATCGGAATCTAAGAATTTTCCAAAACTCCAGCAATCTTCCAGAATACTCCCAATAAAACCAGAATTTCCCATTTCTACTGAAATCACAAAATGCCCATCAAGTTTTGTGATTTCAGTATCTCAGAATTTTCAATATATTTTAGGGTTCATTGAAACTACAGAGTTCCCATAGGTATTTCAGAATTTCTACTGCAATCCAAGACATCTCTATTATTCTTAGCCATCCAAGCCTTAATCTTAGAATACTTACAATAAAACCAGAACTACCACCGAAATTCCAACTAAAATCTCAGAGCTCAGAAGTTTTGATAAATTAGAACTCCCATTGTAATCTCCATTCATACAAGAGCCTAAGAGCTTCCTCCAGGATTTCTAATCATCAATTGGGATCCAACACTCAAAAAATTAGAACATTCACCATAAACCACTAGATTCCACCCACTAGAACCCCCACTAACTCCTATCTAAAGTTCAAATCCCAGGATTTCAGGTTCCAAGAATTTCCACTGATTTTCGTCTAGAAACCCTTAAAGCTTTTACCAGTTTCTTGGTAAACTCTTCAAAATCTCAGGATCCCCACTCATTTGAAATCAAAAATTCTCCAACGGATGCGCTTTTCCCAAGCAGACCTACTTCGCTTTTTGGATAAATGTACTCAGATGACTTATGACCAATATAAAACCTTTTCTAAAAAATCGTATTCACTGCTGCCCAGATCAGTTCCAGAAGGGACAGACAGGTCATTATAAGCCAGGAAGTAATTCTTTCATCATTGTGATATATGTGGAAGATATAAACTGTTTTGAAAACATCCTCTTTGCGGTGGTAAGCAAAATGTCTATAGTTTTGCATGTAAAATCATAAAAACTTCAAACTAAGCATCGAGGGGGATGGGTGAGGGGGGATGCGTCATCTTCCAGCGTCACCAAAAACATAAGCCTAAGGGTTTGCTGCCGAATGCTGGCTACAAAATTCGATTTGATTCGTACATGACTGAGGTACAGTCATTTTCACATGAACACTCCTATATAAATCCGGATTCAACGGTGTCCTCTTCCGAGAGGATCATAATGGTGCATAATGCCTACGTTAGACTAACTTCATCATTTTGACCAGTTTGGAGAATCTGCATTACATTTTTGTTTTCATGATGCTTAGTAAAATTGCTATAGAAAAACACTAAAAGGCCAAGGTTTTTCGAGTCAAACAAAGGCGGGGAGGGGTATGGACGGATGGGTCACCCCTCAAAATGTAGGTACACTAATTCCCTTTCCATATTTTTTTTCCATAGAATTGGATTCGGATGACTATTGACTGAGATCGAAGCATTTTTGTGAACAAAGGTCCATCCTGCCACTTTACGGGGTTAAACGCAAGATCATGGTTCTGTTGAAATTATTCAACAAGATTGTGTTTGACGAATTTAGCCTTTTTGCAACAACATGTATTGAAGGCAAGATTGATACGCGTCGTTGATGATTGATGATAATTCATCTTAAGATTTCGAAGGTATGAAAATTAGTTGACACAATATCTACATGTAAGTGCATATAGTGAACGAATCTTATCAATACACAATCATCGTATTTCTCAAACAGTTATTATTATCATAACTTTCAAATGCAGAGCTACAAAGTCATCATTTTTGCGAAATTGACCGTGAGATTAATAGAAACTAAATTTAAATAAGGAACTTTCATATTTTACTCACACTTTGGAGTCAAGAAGAAAACTAGAATCACTTTGAACTTTTTTCATTTGCTGGGCAGATACTGGTTAACCCTTATTGGTCAGCAGTTGCCTTAAGCATGAACTTGCATTATATTCGTGAAAAATATCACTGAACTAAAAATGGCTTCTTAGGTTAATAATCTTACTGAAAAGTGTTATTCACAGGTTTACATATTCCTACCGAATACAGTCTACATCTCGTCCTATTTTACGCCCTATAACCCGGAACAAAAGTGCTACATTCACTTTCTAGCTCCTCCAACCGCAACTGTGATGATGACCCGAGCAAAGCTTGAGATCATGTAGAAAACTAACTAAGTTTGATGTTAGGTATGGATTATGAAAACTGTTCAAAGAGTGAGCTTTTTTAGTTATCAGTGAAAGCAACTTATAAACTATTTTCGAAATCAACGGATTTGTTGCGAAATGAAATTTGAGTTGCCAGTAAAAATGGTGGATTTTCGAAAACGAAATTTAATGGTTCTATCCCGTTAGGACGAATGCCGTTAGGCCGAATGTCGTTAGGCAGAAAATGGCCGATAGTTCTAATGTACCTAGAATCCTACAATAACCGTTGCGAAATACAACTAGAAAGAACAGCCTTCGATTAAAAGAAAGAAAAAAACACTGATGAATGTGTTAGCTATTTGAAATAGTAGTAAATGATCAAATGTTATTTCGGCCTAACGACCGTTTAGGCTTAACGGCATTCGACCTAATGGCCTTCGGCCTAACGACATTCGGCCTAACGGCATTCGAGCCTAACGGCATTCGGCCAAACGACCTGCACCCAAATTTAATATTGAAATGATAAAATTTGAATCGAACTGTAATATTATCATGACACATGTTTGCATTTGCTGTCATTGTATTGTTCGGGAAGTCACTTACCTTTTTTCCCTCTCACAGACCTCATTTTTCCTTCCGAGATTTGCACAAAATATGTAGTAGGAAGCAATTTGTTGCTATTGATATGCTTTTTCTTTCATTTTCACCGCATCACTACGACGCTATCAATTCACCGAAAGTGATAGTTGTGTAGTGTAGTGAGTGCTGTGTAGATATCTGCTCAGCTGCTACGCCTATAAAGCCAGGAGGCTGCGTGAAACAAAAAGCGTTTCGCTTGAAGAGTACTGCACCACCACTCCAACCACGAGTTCAATTGCATTTTAATTGATCCGCAGATTTGCGGAGTAACACAATGGTTAACGGAGGTGGTGGGCGTATAGGTGTCTTATTGATACTTTCCAATCCGTCCAATGATAACAAGCCCGATCTATGGGCTGTATTTAGTCTACCCGATAGGGTATCCCATTTTGTCTGAAAATTGGGGGCTCATCCTCTAAATGGTAACTAAGAATGTTATAACATGTTATATTCAATAACTAGTATGAGAGGAATTTTGAAAGAAGTCCAATTTTCGTGATTAATATCAAAACAATATTTCTAGTTCAGCAAAATTTCGTGATATCCATATTTGTTTGTCATTTTTGTGAAATCCTAAGGGTCCGAAATATCTGGAAAAAAAAATCATTCACTGTATGTTTTGCACAAAGATTTGAAATACTGATTTTTTGAATCTTCGAAAACTTTGCTTTTTTCAGTGCATTCTTATTTTATATCATCAAAATTAAGAAATGTCAGAAATGACAGAAATGTCACTCTATTGGTGACTCTCAAATGTCACTCTATTGGTGACTCTCAAAACTCATAGAAATGTAATTCAATTTCCAATATATGTTCCCGTAAATCGAAGGTAAACCAGTGGTGCACCTTTGGAAAAGCTTTTTCTTTGGAACCATCGTAGTATCCGTGAAATTTGTATTTTGGCACGGTTTTTTTTAATTTTACCAGTCAAAGTTTGATTGTATCATCCTTAGCTACCGTTTGGAGGATAAGCCCCCAATTTTTCCATCGAAGTGAAATTTTGGGGCACCCTGCTTCCAACCAAGGGACCGAGTGAAAGCGATTTTCACAAAATCGGAATCGATAATCCATCTTTCGTATAAAAGTCACTGCCGACACTATCGCTTTGATTGGTTGGTAGTTATCGCACACAGCACTAATAGGTGGATGTTTTTCTTTGGACAATTCGATGCTTGGGTGATTTCGTGGAATTCCTACCGAGGAGGTGGTGGGCGCCGCTCCATTCCGTGACAGGTGCCCTCGGGGTTGATACTGATGCAATTGGTGGCTGTTTTCTCAGTCAGTGTCAGTCTATCCAAATAGGACACCAACCGTGATGGATTGCACTGGTTCTCAGGCATTGTTTGCTTTATAAAATTGAGGAAACCTTTGTGTTTGCGTTGGATACAATTAGTTTCAAAACTAATTTTGGCGGTTTACATCAGTTGGGGCTTGGAGTGACTGTCCCAAAACTGTACGACACATAACAAAGCTGGTTAGCGTCTGAAACGTCAATGGAGTGTAATTAAATATTTGGTTTTGTTTTATTTAGGAACAGCGGCTATGTCTCATAAGATTCCGATGTTCGTGTGACTCAAACTAATACTTGTGGTCGATGAACAAATTTAGTTAGCGTGAGGGAACTTATCGGCTTGGATCTACCATTCAAAACACGATCACCCTTATTTCCTGGTTAAAACATTATTGTTCAAATGCAAGGTTTTACCCTCAATAGTCTGCTTTTAGAATGGTGACCGTTCGGAAGTTCTCACTATCCAATTTGTCGCCCTACTTGGAAGAGGGTGTATTACCTCTTCCTTCCACTCCTCCGGTAACTCTTCTTCTTCTTGACAATGACGTCCCAACAGCGATAGAGCTCGATACGCTATTTCCTTGGAAGTCAAGAAAATTTCCATTACGAAAAGGTCCGGGACCGACCGGGAATCGAACACATACACCTTCAGCATAGGCTAAGGAATGTCCACGGTAGCTGTTCTGTTTCCCAGATTGTATTTATTAACCGATGGAGATAAATCGACACATCCTCTAAATGGGGGCGAGTTTGTTGTCACTGTCCGCAGTGCTGAACTAATCATTTTTTTTGTTTGTCTTGACCTGCATTGCTTGCGTTCGAAGCACCATTCAGGTGTTGATTTAAGTGTTGCTTCCACCTTTCGATTGCCTCACGTTCGTCCTTCAAAAATCTCTAAAGGCTGTTTTCGGGTTGAAAACTTACTCGATTTTTCAGAATATGGAGTTCCTTCGTGCTTGCAACACGATATACATTTGCGAAAAAATGATCAATTCGTAAAGAGAGCTCTCAGTTGAAGTACTTCTAAGAACACTAAGCTGAGAAGAAGTATATGTCCTAGTTAGATTGTTACGCTAGAAATAAGAACATCTAGATGCATTATAATTTCAAACAAAAATCATTACCCAAGTTATCCGTCTTCCAGTTTTGCCGATAATGATTGCTGAAATCGTTAACTCACACATCACTCAGCCAACGATGGTATGTTTACGATAGTCGAGCTAATTGCTTTCGTTTTGTTTTGTTTTGGGAAATTCTAATTATTGCATTTTCGGTACTGTGACCGTTCGTCTGACTGACTGACCAAGACGTGTCCGATAGAGATTTCAAATATAGAAGCGTAGTGCTGTCTCTAATAGCTCCCAATCCCAAACCCGGCTTTGACCGTCGTCGGTAACTGCCAGTAGCTTTGGCGCCATGAGATGAGCTGTTTATTTTTATGTGCAAAAAGATCCAATACGGGTGAACCGTATGTGCGATATAGAGAGTCAGCAAGAGAACGTGAGTTGCGTCCTCGTCACTGTCCGCCCCCCTTACCTACTAATATAACGAACGACTGTCTACTGGCTGTCAATGTGAAGGTCCGTTTGTGAACGCAACGAATGTTTTACCTATACGCAGTGTGGGTACCTCTGGTGCACATCATAAAGAGAAATTTAAGTGGCGTTGATTTCGGACACACGCTAAGTGACGCTAATACAAAAAGTATATTTTTGCTAAAGGTATGGTCGTCAACTTTGGGATGCACATAAATGTGTGTCAGTGTTTTATACAAGATAATATGTTGAATGTAACAGTTTTATTTTTTATTGTTATCAGTATGCAAATATAGGAGTTTCCTTAGCCTAGTGGTGACGTTCGCGAATATATTGCAAAATGCATCTGGGTTGATTCTCAGTAGGTTAAAATTTATTTCTATTTGGGAATTTCCTGGATTTCCTTTGAAATCTAAGCATAAAACTTGAAATCTAAGCATCTAAGCATTCAACAAAGAAAGCTCTCAGCTAATAACTGTAAAAATGCTCTTGGCATACTAAGCTGAGAAGCAGCCTGTTTCAGAAGGGACTTATTTCCAAGTAAGAGAAGATACAATAATGGGAGCTCGACCATCACAACCTTCTTAGCGTGTGCGTCGTTCAGATCTAAAGCGATATGGAGAGTAGTAAAGCGAAAGGTCAAAACCGGTTGTGTACATTTTGTGAGTTTAGCAAGAAAGGCCATACTGCGACGAAAATCTGTAAATGCTCACAGTGTTTGCGTATTCAAAAAGCGCTAATAGCTTTTGAATTAGATTTCACTAAAAAGTTCTATTTTTGTAGAAGGTTGAATGAAGATATGAATGATAAATAATGAAGAATACTACTTGCCAAGTATGGAATCGCTTCATTGATTTTCAGGTAGTAAGTTTAGAATCTCTGGAGATCTTAAATCGAGCGCGTAGCCCGGTTTCCCGCCAGGGGGGTGCAAAGCAAAGCCATGCTGAAGGTGTCTGGGTTCGATTCCCGGTTGGTCCAGGATCTTTTCGTAATGGGAATTTCCTTGACTTCCCTGGGCATAAAGTATAATCGTACCTGCCACACGATATACGAATGCGAAAATGGCCACTATGGCAAGATAGCTCTCAGTTAATAACTGTGGAAGTGCTCATAAGAACACTAAGCTGAGTAGCCGGCTTTGCCCCAGTGGGGACGTTAATGCCAAGAAGAAGAAGAAAAAGTCACTAAAAATCACTGTTATCCTACTTTCAAAAGAATTGGCTGTTCCATATGAAAATATTAGTAACTAACTTGTCCAGTGACAACATGAAAGAACAGCCTATTTAAGAAAGAAAGGCAAACTGATAAAATGCTTGCAGCTATGGCGTGAATAATCACTATAACAACGTAATTCTATGTCACAATTTTTGTTAAGATAGGAAAATATTTGTTAAAAAAAATTGTAATATGGATATCGCGAAGCAGCCCAAATATTGTGCATCCGAGTAATCGCTGCAACGTCGCTCAACTGTCGCGTCGCTGGACTGTTGAGCGCTTTGCAGTTTAGTGCTCCAGCGACGCATTGAAATAGCCTATTTCGCTCGAGCACTAACATGAAAAGGTCGCCAGCGACCAGCGATGTTTTGGTCGCACGAAATAGTTGAGCGAAGTTAGTGTTCGTTCTTGATTATGTCTGCACTGACAATACCTAGTGGTGAATGCGCAGCCTAGAGGCATAGAGGCACAAATAGAAGACTGGTCAATTGACAAGGAAAACTCTTAGTCCAAACTGTGAAAGTGTTTACTGAGCTGAAAAACAGACCCTGTCTCAGGAAGAAGAAAAAGACTATTGCCAACAGGATATTTCTAAAGAAAAGCTGGCATATGGAAGAAGGAAAAATATACGATGAAAACCAATTCTCGATTATTTTTTCAAATCGACGTAAGTAACTCCCATACGGTTTTGAGAAAATTAATTCAGAAGAATCACAACCTGTCTTCTAAAACTGTTTTAAAATGAATCACCTTTTTGACATTTTTTTCGCCGTGTTCATTGCTTAAATTTTGCATACAATAAACTCGCATCAAAAACTAGGGAGTTCCTGTTATTTCCCAGAAAAAAAAATAATTACTAAATGATAAGCCGATTTTTTCAGTTACTTTCGACGTTTTTGTACCAGTGTAAAATCCGTGTTGTTTTATGTGGCCATAGAAACGACATGAATTTGGCACTGCTCAAACGTCAGATTCGTGAATTCGTGTATCAGTCCATTCTGAAATTCATCTTCGATTTTTTTAAGACATCCGTTACAGTGTTTTCTTCAGCCGATAATTTTCCCTCGATTTATTCCAAAGGTTTGTTAAAAATGCTTAAGTAATTCGTTTTGTTCTTCAATGAATTTTTTACTGATTCCTCATGGACATGCATATTGCTTAAAATTATATCACGAGTTTGTTTTCCGGAGTTCATAAATTTAATTAATCACGAATTTTCTTCCGATAGAAATCAGAAATTAAAAATAGCAACCTATAGGTTACCAAGCTAATATTTGTCTCGTATAAAAAAAGGAGTGGAATCTCCAATGCACACTGTATTTTCATTTCAAGCTATATTTATGACTAATACTTGTAGTTTTGAAGTCGCCTCTAGGTCATTATTTGGATAATTTTGGGTCACTGTTTGATCATTATTTTGATCATTTTGGCCACTATAATCACTACAGGTCGGACTCGATTATCGGTGTCTCGATTATCCGGGATTCGATTATCCGGAATTTTAGACTTGATTATCCGGAATATGTTTTTTTGATATTCTTGGTTTTCAGTTTTTATGCATAAATTTGAGATAATTTAGTATTGCAATATACACGGGTAAAAATGCGGCACTCTAAAACAGGAAAAAAAGTCATGATTTCGGGAGGAAGGTGTGTTTTCATGTATGGTGTATTTTCACCATGGCCAAAAGTCATGAAATCATTAAGCATTTTACCGTAACGCCAGCTGTACGTTACGTTTTAAATTTTTAGCGAAGAAAAATTTCAATTGAAATCCTCAAATCATGATGCATGTATGCTAGAGATTTTACCCCATTATCCCGAATGCCGTTTCCCCGAATGCCATCACTCCGAATTCCATTACCCCGAATTCCATCACCCGGAACGCTATTTTCCCGAATTTACCTTATATTGACATGATGAAATTCATGATATTTCCCCATGATATTGGAATTCGGGGTGATAGGTCGTTCGGGGTTTTGGAATTCACCTGGAACCCCGCGTTCGTGTTAATGGCATTCGGGGTAATGGGATTCGGGGTTATGGGGTAGAATCATGCTGGAACCGTGAATAAAATTCATGGAAACATAAGTACTATTCTTGGATTTAGTCATCTGTCATTTATGATTTCTATTTTCTATACGAAAAGTGGCAATTTCGGTCATGAAATCATGAAGCAGGATCTGATATCATGAACACAGGTCATGAAAACATAACCATTTTTCTTGTATTCAGATGCCTGTCATTTATGATTCTGATTTTGGTGCTGAAAAGTGGCAAGTTGAGTCATGAAATCATGAAGCAGGTTCTCTGAATCATGTACTCATTCATGAAAACAAAACATTATACGTCAATTAAAATCCTAGTTTATATTTGCCATTGGTAAACAAATAATATTAAGATTAAAATTGTTTCCTGCTTTTTATGCCGGTAGTTTTGTGATAAACCGTGAAAATATTCCACAAATATCAACTTAACGAGTGTAACATCTTTAGCAGAAACGCAAACATTCGGTTGTTAGGTTTGTACGCAAAATGTTGTTTCGAGCACCAATTGAATTGACAAATGGTCCCTGGGCTAGTTTGTACTCATAGGTGAGTGAAAAAAAAATGAAATTTTTTGAATTTGTTATTATAACTATTCCTATGTTTGTAGTAGCAGAACTGCAATCCGGTGTCAGAGAACACCAAGAATTTTGTAACCTCAATTAGTGGAAATTGGATACTGAAAAAGTAAGCTATTATACTAAATCTATTACTACTTAAACTAATGGTCAAATAAAATTATAGCTTTGAAGCTGTCGAAACGTAGCTAACAAAACGGTGTCATCATCTTCCGCAACAGCATGAGTGATGGAACACTCCTTAACGGACTCTGCGGATGTGGAAAGTGGAACTGGTACATCCGGCTGCCGAAGTCCTTTTGTGACCTGCTCTGTTATAGGACGTGGGAAATGCATCACTTCCGAACAGTTAAAATCGCCGACGAGTTTGTTAAGCAAAATCTTCGTTCGAAGCCAAACATTGCCCGGTTCTGCATAGTCAGGATGAAGTAAGTACATTATGGAGCATCCAACAGCTCCGGCAGATTAATTGGATCTGTGTAACGCCCTGAGCATACGAATAGTTGCATAATAGTCACAATTTTCATGACTTTTAGTCATGCTATCGTGTAACAAAAAAATTATGAATTCATGGCTTTTTGTTCATGAATCCGGCAGCGGATGTTTTTCCGTGTATAATATGAATGGTTTAGCAGTTTTGGACGTAGGTAAGAAAAGGGGGGATTGGAAAGGAGTATTTTTGTGTATGTTGGCCATTTTTTTTCTTCTCAAGACCCCTACCAACCAGACGGAAGAAACACGATTATAACAGAATGTGTTCCCTTGATATGATTTTTTTTATATCACCAGTTGTTATAAAACATGTACCGTTAGTAGTTAAAATAACAAAAATTCTAACAAAATTTGCACCAAATTAAACTAAAAATATAGCAAACCCTGTTACAATTATATCAACATTATTACAGAATGTGTTGCAAGGATGTTACAAAATAACAAAATTATTGCAAAACTGTGTTACTGTTTATGACATCCCGACCAGACGGAAGAAACAAGATTATAACAGAATGTGTTCCCCTGATATGATTTTTTTATATCACCAGTTGTTATAAAACATGTACCGTTAGTAGTTAAAATAACAAAAATTCTAACAATATTTGCACCAAATTAAGCTAAAATATAAACAAACCCTGTTACAATTATATCAAAATTATTACAGAATGTGTTGCAAGGATGTTACAAAATAACAAAATTATTGCAAATTGTGTTACTGTTTATGACATCGGATGTTATTTGCAACAAACTTATAAATGCGATGTCAATCATATAACGAATTTTGTTATAAATTCGTTACTAAAAATATAACAAGTTGAGAACAAAGCCATCTTGATAAACAAAATTTTATCAACTTCTGTTATTTTTAACAACTGCTGATAGAAATGTGTTATAATCTTGTTATTTGGTTCTGGTCGGGATCGGATGTTATTTGCAACAAACTTATAAATGCGATGTCTAAAAATATAATAAATTTTGTTATAAATTTGTTACTAAAAATATAACAAGTTAAGAACAAAGCCATCTTGATAACAAAGTTTTATCAACTTCTGTTTATTTTTGACAGCTGGTGATAGAAAATGTGTTATAATCTTGTTATTTGGTTCTGGTCGGGTAATGCTCCTAGAAATAATTTCTGGCTACGATACTGCATCATTTAAATAAAACAACGAAAAAAAATAAAATATTTAAGTTCTTTTATTGCAGATTATAATTATTCTTTTAGTGATTCGATTATCCGGAGTATTCGATTATCCGGGAATGAAAAAAAAAAATGATACTCTGATAATCGAATCCAACCTGTATTATTTTGCTGTCGGATTACTACCAGCCCTGTAAACTATTATGCGACTCTGGGTTGTTGGTTGCCTGCGTAGTCCCGAATCTCTATATCAGAAAACGGATTAGAAGAAAATCAACCCATAATATATGTTAACGGTTAGGGGCCCAGATTAGCCGTTAGCGGTAAACGCGCAGCTATTCAGCAAGACCAAGCTGAGGGTCGTGGGTTCGAATCCCACCGGTCGAGGATCTTTTCGGGTTGGGACATTTTCTCGACTTCCCAGGGCATAGAGTATCTTCGTACCTGCCACACGATATACACATGCAAAAATGGTCATTGGCATAGTAAGCTCTCAGTGAATAACTGTGGAAGTGCTCATAAGAACACTAAGCTGAGAAGCAGGCTCTGTCCCAGTGGGGATGTAACGCCAGAAAGAAGAATATGTTAACGGTGGTGTAGACTATGTCACCTTAACCTAGATCTAGATAGAAGATCTTTGCGGATTCTGAGCAGAACTCTTTTTCAATTTCTGGTGAGATAAGTAAGGAGCTTGAGATCTTTAGTAGACTCTTCACCAAGATTGAGACCTTGCGAGCTCCTTGCGGAATTTCTTAGCTGATTTTTGTCGATATGTCTGGCAAATTTGTGAAGTATGAAACAATTGGTGTGTATCTCGTACGAATTACTAGCGAATTGTACTCTAAATTCTTGGGTTGCCTTCCCAACATTGTCTTTGTATTACTGGCGAGACATCGTTAGATTGTGAATATATAACTTAATGGATTCTGTAGAGGAATCGTGATGGATTTTGGTAAGATGCATGATGGGGTATAAAATTTGTCCTTAGCCAATCAATGGCATACATTTTTGTTGAAGTAGCTTCTTTTTAACTTTGACATACCTCAAACTTCGAGTAGGGCTATAAATATTGAAGTGGATGTTAAAAATCTCATTTTTTTTTTCAATGTCATACAAGCCGTTAGACCGAAGGTCATTAGGTTGATGGTCAATAGGCCAAAGGTCACAAAGACGAACGGTAATTAAAGAGATTGGATATTGCAGTTATTTTGTTTACAGTGTTGCGAATTGATCAAAATTTTCCCTCCTGTTATTAGTAGCTATCCTTACTGCAACATCTGGCCTTCATTTCCATTGCGCTATGGGGAAAACTGATACCATTCGTAGTTGCTACTCCGAGACTGACCAGAATAACTGAATTTGCACAGAGATGTAATGAATGGGGCTTGGGATTGGTTTACCATTCTCAATGTGCACAAATTTAGAGTCAATAACGGCGCCGAACGCGAGCTAACAACCATCGGTATAGGAAAGGAATGCTAGTTTAGCCACTGTTACTAAAGATCGACCGAAGAATCTTCTGCATCTCCACAGGTGTCATGTAAAGGATATTGGGTTTGTGGGGTTAGGGTCTGGGAGTCTTCATAACCAATGATTAATTGTGTGCAAAAACAACAATATTTTAGCAAACAAATTACCACCAACATTTTCAACAGAAAATTTAGTTGTTACCGGCTTCATCATCCAACAGCAGCGCTCCGTCAATAGGTGGACTGGATTCTGTTTGTTTTCGGGTTACGAAGTCGAATGGTGTTCGAAAATAGCGCAGCGGAAATCATTCGTAACCTCCAATAAAAGCACAGCAGCGGACTCGTAAATTGTTTATTGACGTCTGTCTGTGCAAGCAAATTTTCCACATGCATTTCAAGAACTTGCCCGATTCGCAACGGCAACCGTACCCCATCGATAGCTACCTGTGTGCGCGGCGGTTTTCACACTTTCTTTGCGTAGATTTATTCGCGGCGAACAATATTTTCAGATTTCGCGTCGTTGTCGCTCCAAGCGTGGCGACAGCGGGAAAAGCGAACGCTGTGCATATCATTTCAACGGCGAAGTGCAAACAAAAACCAGCGAAGCGGGGTTGGGGCTCCACTATAGGCGATGAAGTGGCCAAAAATTGTGAAAATGACCTGTCCTGGATGGGTTTTCTTTTTCATCATTCCATAGTAAATTTGTCTATCCAAATATCGCTGAAATATCAGAGTAAAATCTTTTGTAATTTTGTATGTCAGTATTGCAAAGAAAAATAAAAAAAATTAAGATATTTGTTGAATAAAATATACTGCATTATATTAATATTTCATACAGATCTTTATACTAACTTTTCTAAATCAAAGCCGCCAAACCGGTAGCAACAAATGCATCGTACAATCAATCATGCTAGGTGTAACAATAATAGAGTTTCTAGATTTTTTAAAATTGTTAACATAAAAAAGTCTTACTGAACATTTTTTGAATATTACATAAGAACAATTCAAAACACAACTTTATTGATAGCTTCGTAGTACTTCGATGAAATTGTTTGTGTTCATATTTGTGAACAACTGGTCAAATAAGATACTAATTGGTGTTGTTAGCGTTCCTTTCTCGTGTACTAATTATTTCAAAAAAAAATTCTAGAACTCTTGTTTTCTAAGAACAAAAGATCAAATTTGTATCCCAAACCTCTTAAATAAGACACGTGACAACTAATTTTTTTGCCGCTAGACTATACGGAAACTGTCCATAGTGGGCTCGGATTACTTTACTTTCATCAACGTCCGTCAGTAGCCGGCAAGCAGAAAGAAACAGCTGTGGCAGTTCGGACGACCAGGGAGTCATTCATTTGATATCGCACTAACTTTTCATTTTTTATCACTTGTTATTGGAGCAAAACGGAGATTTTTTCTTTCGCTGTCGATGGAGGAACGGAGGACGGAACTGAACTTTTACTCGTATGGAAAGGAAAACTTAGGCTCGGGGATTCGAACTTGGAAGGAAGTGCAGCGATGGGGAGTAAATCTTAGAGCTTGGACGAGATTTTGCTACGCTTCGTGCTTTGGGCAGCGTCGAAACTCCGGCAGAAAATTAAATATTCATTAAGGTTTCACTGTGCTGCAAGTCCATGTGGCGCCGTGGACCACAATTGCTGTGGCTAGTAGTACCGCAGTATAGGTAGATATGTATAACCTACTTATTCT
>NW_018735734.1:0-19013 GCF_002204515.2 Aedes aegypti | reverse complement strand
TCTGCGTCTCACACATTGAAAATAGACTTTTATATTAGGTTCACTAACAACGTAGTAATACTTACCTTGGTATAAGACCAATACTGTGGGTTGCCCTAATTCAGCTCATCGCCTAAATCCGATGCCCATACCGCTGTTTGTTTTTTGTATATTCATAATTGCAATTAAAAACATCATTCACAATAATTTCCAATGTTTGAGAAATATTCCAAATGTGCTGATTTACGGCATTTTACAATATTGCGTTATCTAGTAAGGTTGTAGCGGAATTAGAGAAGTATTACTGATATATGTATAATAATTAGAAAACTTATGGCGCTGTTGTTACTGAAATGTTTCATTTTTTACTGTCTTTTATAAAATAATATAATATTTTTGAACAGAATGCTGTAATTTATAACTTATTTAATTCTCTAAACATTTTTGCACTACCTTGCATTCACACCAACACTAGCGACATTAGCGTTCTTTGGGTAGTATTTCTGTTATGTAGTAGTAACCTCTACCGTTTTTATTCTAACGATCATAACATAATTATCGTGAGCGTAGCAGTGGAAATAACATAGAAGTAGCTTTTGTATTTGTAGTTAAGGTACCATGGTATTAGTTGAAATCCTGTCCTTTGGTTCAGAATGGGGTACGGGCGCGTTCTGCCAACTCGGCAGAACAGAGGCAGATTTCTTGTGTGAACAAGTTACAACATGGACGTTCTAAAGTGCCAGAATGAAGTGTTTGGGCTTGGGAGCACTTGAAAATGGAGAGTGGAAGGTCATTTACTTCGCGTTCGTGCTATACTTTCTCCATATCTATAAAATTATATACAATAACCGATCCTTAGCTTAACTATTTTTAAATTTATCAGTTGCAAATACAATAATCTTTGAGGCTTACTAACATGTCGTCGCGTTAATTTTAGTTCATATGATCTTTTATCTACATTCGTCGACCATTCTGAATGGCCGTTGTGAGAATATCACCAAGAACTTCTCACATGCAACAAAGCTGGATTGTCCTACATTGAAACATTTAACATTATTTGCTCTTTCGGATAAATTTTATGTGGTTCATAATCCGTTTCAGGGATTGTTATCGTGGGAATCCAAAGAGCGAATTTTGTATGACTTTCAGTGTAGGCCATACTGCAATAAAGCATGTTACAATCACTAACATTTCTTCTCTCCCTATCCTTGTTTTCATATTTAACCCGCCACTACCACGAGCAACAATCCAATGTAAACAGCGTAATGCCGAGGAAACGCGGGTACGGGAACGATTCGTCGGAACCACCACGGACCAACGAAGGATTGCAGCAACCTCCAGCTAAATGAGAGAAGTATCCAATATAACAGTCTAATTTGGTTCAGACTTAAACAACAATTTAACATTTGTATACATGGATAATTAATTAACTATTTACACCCTGACAGAACTGCCTATCTCAAAAATAGGTAGAAGGGCGGGACGATGGTTGCGAGCCACCCACTCTGTCATCGGTGGGGCGTCGGGCGTGCTAACTGGTTTATAGCATGCGCCTATGGGGCTCCCTGCCTGCACAAATCATGTTCTTCTTTCACTTTTTTGTGAGTTGCTAACAACAATGCCATTAAAGTAAATCCAATACAAGAATGCAGTGCAGAACCTCATAACGCCTTTTTCGGTAAACGTATTTCCCAGCGTGGGGTTTATAGGGATGTCTTGTGTAAACAACGCAGATTTGGCCATGGCTAGGGGGCATGGGCTTTACTAACGTCTAAGTGCGTTGATATAGCAGATTAGCAGATTACTACATTACGTATCAACCATGTTAAATAAACAGAGGTTCAAGTGAAAAAAAAAATGTTTTAGGCAAATCAATATAGAATTACGTTGTTTGATTTGGTCGTTATACAACGTTGTGTGTTCCTGAAACTCACGGCATCTTTCTCTATTTGGCCAACTAGATCTCCTCAGGCTAGCCTTTTGGTCGATGATAGCTTTCATTGTCCTTTCCTTGTATCGGTTGGTATATTCCAGTTGCTTGGTCTTTCCGTATTCGCTTAGGGTAGAGTCTGCATCCTGGGATCATGTGGTGAAATGCTGCCATCTTATACTAGAACGGATATTCGATGTGTAGCGGATGGCTCCCTGGGTGTTCATAGGCTTCCTATAGATTCGAAGCTGAACGACGAACTTTCTTTCCTGGTGACAAGTAGATTAAAAAACGGTAGTTTCCATGCTGCATCCGTCCTTTGGGGTAATAACCAGTCCTCTAGAGAATCCTTTACTGGAACGCTGGGGAAAATAGTGAAAACAGTGCATGGTAAAAACAATAGAAGTATTAGATTAGAACGCTAGGGGCGCTGTTACCTCCATACATTGACTGTGAGGGAGATGAATCAACCACAGTAGCCTTGATTTTCCCCAGACACGATCCACTGTACTCAAAGTGTCAACCTGATTGTTTTGTTTTCTCTTTCGTGTTTATCATATGAAATGACCGATTGAAGTAAAACCAGATCGAATTTGAAAAACTGGTCATTCATTCGAGGCCAGAACCATCGCCGAAGTTCTGGTTGGAGGATTCCTTCCCGGAGCTGGTCTCTAAAATTGCTTCTTGACCCCGGTACCTTCCAGTACCAGCAGAGTGGAGACCGGAGTCCCCCAAGATGACAAAGTGTCCGTTCATTACAATCCGATGATTGCTAAGTTGGACGTTTGGGGAAATAACCGTCTGAGTGCCCTACAGCTCCTAATTCAAAAACTGTGTAACTATCAAATCCAAGAACTTCAAATGAACATCAATTTCCTAATAAACCTGGCCAAACATGGTCACTTCCAAGCGACGGGATGTCTCATCAATCAGCACTTGTTCCCGGTGAAAACAGTCCCGATGAGAAGATCGATCAAACGGCAGTGGCTTACGTCTTGAACGAAAATGCCAGGCCAGCACAAAGAAGTCGCTGGAATCGAATGAAAAAAATCGACCTGGATTGAACTCAGACCGAATTACACTCTGACCAGGAAGTATGTTGGAGAAAAGAGCACAAGATTGAAGTGAAATCAAAAGGAGTGAACTTTTTGATGGAAGCGCTTGGTAGCACGTGAAAAACTACAACACGAGAACCGGATTCCTTCTGCAGACCAACATTAATAGACACGTCTTGCTTTGACATCGTAATTGAGAGCGGATCAATCGCTTTGTATGATGATACTCACACCCGCCGAAGTTGTTCAGCCTAAATTCGTGACTGCCGACAGTGCCATAGAGGGAGCTAACGTCGGTTCCGTCATTGTCCCAATACCAGTAGTGTTGGACAAGGCGTTCGTTAAGCCGAGAGATTCTGTAAAGGCCGGCACTCCCGCTCGCCGTGCTGATTAAGGTTCACCCAATTGTTGTGCCAAAACGCAACGTGTGTGCGATGGTACTGTGACAAAGTTTATTTGTTGATTTCCAAAGTAGGTTACTATGGTTAAATTGGAGAAAATTTGACACTTTGAGTACCACCTGTAAATCTCGCATACTAGATGTTGGTCACAAGGTTTGCAGCGACAATAGCGGTCTAATTTTTATATGTCTATTGGTAAAACCCATCTAAACAAGCTCCGAACGTGGGTGTTAGCGAACCCACTGTGCAGGTAACGCCAGCCGATGAGTTGAGCTAGGATTACCAGTACATTTTGGATATAGTCTGGCGAGTTCAAAATGAAAATCTTGCAAAATCTGGCAGATAATCGTGCAAAAAAGATAGAAGATCCAAATTCTGATGGTTGCAAATGAACAATTTGGGTTCGACGTGGCGTAGTTGGCTGTACGTTTGCTTCATATGCCGTTTATCCATGGGTTTGATTCCCAGCCCCCTGTAGTTCCCATATTTCAGAACAATAAATGTTTGAGCTAAATGAAATAAAATAATCTACAATTAAGCAACACCATAAATACTTTACTAATAAATGGTTGGATCAAAAAAAATGAACTATAAAATACATTATTGAACCAGTTTTGAACTTATTGAAATTGTTTGGCCATTTTATCTACATTTTGTTTATTGTGTATCGATTGCTTTACGATAAGTCCAACCTTGTGTGTTTTTTTTCAAAGGCTTTTTTTTTTTTCTTAAGGCACTCTGTGCTCGTGGCCACTACTGTGCCGGAAGAGGCAGCTGCCTGCGAGAAGATCAGTTTTGTCTCAGTCACCATCTGATACTGACAGAGGATGGATGTGCTCCACAAGCACGGTTCTCCGAGAGGCGTCTTCTGATTGCTGGACGGGTTTTTTGTGGAGGGGGTGGGAATCGAACCCATGACCTTCCGCTTATGAAGCAAAAGCGTAACCTCAAGGCTACAGACCCCCCCATCCTTGTGTTGGTAGCGAACGATAGCAGTCTTGATGGCAGCGACGTTAAAAGCTTTTAGAAATGAACGAAGACTGCGAAAGCTTCCAACCGCTTCGCGGAACGAAGGAAAAAGTTTATTCACTAGCGTAAATTCGAGGAGTAAAGTTGTGCGCGTATCATGTTAAGAGTTTCATCCGAAAAAAATTGAGTCTCATAATTCCGGACACCCCCCCAACACAACTTTTCGTCAAGCCACATTGTTGTAACGTGACGAGGCGGTGAACTACTTCAAATAAATTAGAATAAATTAACGTTACAAACTAAAAAAGAGGTTTATTCCATGGGACACTTTAAAACTTGTTCTCTTCATTGCGAGACAATAGAACATACTACTTGAACAGACATTGATTGTTATAGTATTGGCACATACGACATCGATCCAGATGACAGTCACCTGCCAACGGTGAGCCCGGTGGTAGCTTCTGGGTTAGAGTTGCCAGTGTCCCCAACATCTTCCCTCCTTAATATCTGCGGTACGCATGGAACCATTGAGGCGGGTCTTCGGTTGCGTGAAGAGCGTCTAGGTAACTTGACCGCAGGAGACGAATCGTTAGCAGACTGGAAGTCCGTTGATGAGGTTGAAGTTGCCCTGGCCCTAACCTGGTTGATGTGAGATCTGTTCATCCTCCGGTTGTGGACCCAGATGTTGTACATGACTTTTCCCAGCTTCTCGATTACGATTCCCGGCGCCCAAGTCCACTTATTGCTAGACCTTGGCGTATACGGTGTCCTTAGGTTGGAAACAATCGGGGTTGAGTTGAATTGGCTTGATTTGTTAACGGTTCATGAGGTACATGAAGAAGATCCATGGCTGTTCGCAGTGACCGGTTGTACATGGCATCAGCAGGTGTTTTCCCGTCTGGCACGTTCGGGTTTGGTATAGTCCGATACGTGAGCAAGAAAAGATCGAGAGCATGCTTGAAAGTGCCTTCTCCCTCCTTGAATTTTTCGAATCGGCCCGCTTGAAGGTGTCGACAAATCTCTCGGCTTGGCCGTTTGATTGCGGGTGAAAAAGGAGCCGTTGTGACGTGTCTTACACTGAGGAAACGGAACGTATGAGGTACATAAGAATTTCTTATGGAATAACGACATTAAGAAGTGTTTTGTTCTTCATTCGATAATCTTATAACATTCCACAACAGACTTATGAAATAACAATCATTACATAGACAGATATAATTCCATAAGAAACTCTTTTTGGATATCTAACGCATTGATCATTGACATTCATAAGACAATCTAATGGAGTACGATTTTCTTAACAATTTCATACGAAAAATCTTATGAATTACGTGGAGAGATGCTAATAACAAAATATTCACGATTGAGATTCATAAGCGCGCGTATGACAATGATTAGTAACACTTGTGAAAAAACAGTCGACTTCCTATCAAAAACACGTAAGAATTTCATACGAAATTCTTTTGGAATAAAGACATAAGAAGCATCTAATGAGACTCATAAGAAAAACTTGTGAACTTCCATCGATCATTGCGTTCATAATTCAAATAGGTATTTCAAATATGGTACACAAATTATGTCACGCTAAATTTCAAACTTTTTTCGACACCCCCCCCCTTTGTCACGTTTTTTGTATGAGTCCTTCGAAAATTTTGTAAGGCTGTCACGCTTGGCTTGACCCCCCCCCCCTTGGAGCGTGACGTAATTTGTGCATGACCCCTAATATCATAAGATACTCTTATGAAGGATCATAGATATCAATTTATGGAATTCTTAGGACCATTATGTATTTAGAGAAATCGCTCTTTGAATTTAGGGAAAATAAAGATATTCATAAAATCTCTAATGATAACGACAAGAATTTCTTGTAATATCGGA
Organism: Aedes aegypti; assembly: GCF_002204515.2. NCBI lineage: Eukaryota > Metazoa > Arthropoda > Insecta > Diptera > Culicidae > Aedes > Aedes aegypti. Next base: position 12,801 of record NW_018735734.1, on the reverse strand, counting down.
CGTTTTGTGTTTCATAAGAGTCTTATGAAAGAGAGAAATCCAGTCAAGAAATCAATTCACAAGCGTTCTCTTATGAAATTCGTACGCAGTTTCTGGCTCAGTGTACACCGTTTACGTTGCAAAATTGACTAAACTCGCACTCTTGAACTGGGTGCCCGTTGTCTGTGACGAAGAAGCTCCGGCATTCCTTTGTTGGCGAAGAGCGAGCGAAACAGGTTTGATGGTGGCTTTTGTCGTGATATGCCGGGTTGGAAATATTTCCGGCCAATTTGCTGTAAGCATCGATGACGATGAGATAAACATAGCTGCGAGCTATGGCTTCATCCGTTGCACACCTGGATAACCCTTGTGCAAGTTGATTCAAGCATATTTTCCGGTACGATGTGGGGATCACCAATCGGTCCCCGAACATAATGCAGTCTTGGATGAATTGACAACCCTTCTTGACGGTCGCGGAATCGTCGTAGGGTAAAAGCACCGGTTTTGGCCAGTCTAAGAGAAAATGTCGATAAAAATTAAATGAAAAGCCGTTTTTTTACTACAAATATGTCAAATGCATGCTTTCAATCCATATTATGTGTGTAAAATATCAAAACTGAGCTATAACCATTTTTTCGCTTTGAAAATCCCGTTGGTCAATATAGGCCAACCGGAACCAGTTTCGGCCAGAAATTTAACTTCGGTTCCTAAATTGGCCAATCGCATTGATTTCTCATAAGAGTGGCCAAATTAGGAGTGACCTGGTCAAATTAGGTGTATGGGAGTTAAAATTATAAGGATAATTAATTGTTTTCTTATGTTTTGAATCAATTTGGACGTGTATATGAATGTAGCTCTATCATATGAATGTGATCTACTGAACACAAAAGGTTTCATGCTGATTGGCTATGTAAAACGATGTATAATCCCTATGGCTACAACTGGCGTATGGCCAAAACCGGTGCTTCTACCCTAGTTCGCTGTCCAGCGAAACGAACTTTGATATGGACCAAACGTCTCGACGAAACGGTAAACGTTGCGAAGAAACTGGATCGGATTCGGTTGCTTGTTGAACCATACTGAAACTTAGAGGTAAACAATTTACGCTATTGACCGCTACTGACCTCAAATCTTCCTCCAGGGCTGTGTACGCAACGACAAAATCTTCGTCTGGCTTCGCATGCTGGTTGATGAGCCTGGACAACACATCAGCATTCCGAACTTGTCAGTGGAGATGTATTCCATGGAGAAATCGTAGTTGAGTAATGTGGAGGCCCATCGTTGGAGCCGGTTGGCGTGTAAACCGGAATCCCTTTTTAGGACCCAAAAAATTCGTAGTAACGGCGCATGGTCTGTTTGGAGCCGGAATCTTCTTCCAAAAATGAATTTATGAATTTGGTTACTGCATACACTATCGCTAGACCTTCGCGATCGGGCTGGGAGTAGCCTTTCTCAGCTGCAGTAAGTGCCCGAGAAGCGTGCTGGATGACCTTTATCTGCCGTCAGGGAATCTATGATTTATAGTTGCCCCAACTCCAACCGATGACGCGTCGGCGGACACTATTATTTCCTGCTTTGGGTCATAATGAGTGAGCAGTAGGTCTGAGGACAATATTTCCTTAAATTTGTTCAAATGCCTGCTGGCATTCCGACGTCCAGTTGAACGATGAGCTATTTTTGAGTAACTCGTCCAGCGGATAGCGCAGAGTCCTCATAATTTGCGACAAAACTTCCCATAATAATTTATGGCTCCCAGAAAGGAACGCACGCCGAAGAGGTCTTTTGGTGGTGGCATATTCTTTATAGCTGCGATTATGATAGGATCCGGGCGGATTCCATGGCGATCTAACAGAAGACCCAAATACCCCGAGTTGATGTTGCGCAAAAGAGCATTTTTCTTGGCCGTATGATGAATCCATACTCTTGCATCCGCTACAGAACAGCGTGCAGATTGCGTTGGTGCTCCTCGGCGTTTTCGCCACCGACCATGACATCGTCCAAATAGCCGTAACCCGGGAGTCCAGCCAGCATAGTGGTCTATCATTTGCTGGAATGTTCCTAGAGCAGCCTTCATACCAGGTGGTAGTTCGATTGTATTGATACAGACCTCGGTGTGTATTGATGGTAAGCATCTTGCGAGAACCTTCATCGATTTCCATTTGCAGGAACGCATCGGACAAATCGATTGTGCTGAATACCATACAGCCCGCTAACTTGGAGAAACTATCTTGTGTCCCCACAAATCCGTATGCTACCATTTGCCTTCCTGACCACGACGATTAGCGCTGCCCATTTCGGAATAGTCCACTGGTGAAATGATGTTCAACCGTTCCAAGTGATCGAGCTCTTAATCCACTGTAGGGAGCATGGCGTAGGAAACTGGTCCTACGAGGGCGGTAAACCGGTCGACAAGACTCTTTGAGGGCTAATTTGATTTTAGTCTTGTTGCACAGGCCCAGAGAATTGCTGTATTAGCTTGGGGTACGCCTTCTGCAAGGAACTGGACATCAACTGGTAAACCGCTTACCTGGTTCAAAAGTTGTCCATCGGCAGTGACCAAAGGTTAAACTTATCGATGAGATCGATGCCAAGGAAGTTGAGTGAACGCTTGGAGACGAAAATTCGGCCCTGCTGAGCCAAACCGTTGAACGACACCTCACATGCAAATTCGTACTCCAATTCGAGTTGTTCACCTGATGCTGATTTGGCGATCTGTGTTGCTGGAACCACTGTTGGTTGGCAAGTTGCTTCCAAACTTGTTCGGACCAGTGTTGATAGACTCACACTCAAAATCTCAATCAATTACGCTCTCCCGTGAGAGCAAACTCATTTGAGATCTGCTTCGTAAATCTCAGCTTGAGGATTTTGATGCAAAATCAACTCAATCAACTCAAACCCGTAAAAAAATGATTCAGTCGCAAAGCCCGGTAAAAACTCGTGAAACCCGAATGTTGTTGTTTATGTTAGAAAGGATTACTATAACTTTACCAGACTAACATTAAAATATTGCCGTGTGTGAGTAAACTGCGGAAATACGAAGACAATGAGTTAAAAAGGTGAGCCAACTCATCCATGATTTTTTGACTGCTGAGTTGCAATGATTGACAACTCACACATGATAAATCTCAAGCGTGAGTTGTGAGAAATTGAGTTTTTCACAACACTGGTTCGGACACAATGGTTATGTCCGATGCTGTGTCCAATTGCAAACGCACAGGCACAACCGTTGATTTGCACCTGCACCAAACCTACACTTGCTTTGGACATTGCCGACGGATAGTGCGATGGTCTTCGTAGGAGAACTTACCGCTACGCTGCTTATTTGGCTTGGATGACCATTTTGTACTCTCCTTTCAAGCCGCAGACGAAACATCAAGCACTTAAATTGCTGGCTCGGACATCTTCGACAGCTCGGATTCTACGCACATTTTGTTCACCCGACACGCAAAAGTGACGTAATCTTCGTCGGGGCTTTGGTGATGGAAAGTGTACTGTAGCGTTTCTTCACCATTGATTCGGTGGTCCCGAACAGCGTCGTGAGCTTTTGTACCGTGACATCGAAAGTGAAGTCTTTCGGTGTACTTGGAAGAAAAAAGCTGACGTGCCTATAATGCTCGTTAGTTTCCCAGGCGACGCAAAAATAACCTGACTTTCGCATCATCATCGAGTCTGCGCGCATCCTTCGCAAACAGGTCTTCATACTCCGCAAACAAATTTTTTTTGTACCCGGTACCCCCGTTGGTTTGACCACATTTAATCTGAACACTTTTTTAATTTGTTCCCCGCTAATTGCACATCGTTCAGATTAAAAATGGTTCACACGTCATTGAGCTCATGGAACAGAGTAAAGTGGAATGGAACGCTGTGGAACGGAACGCAGAATCAAAACAAAACAGTGAAAGAGGTGACCAGAAACACGTTTCTAGGGTGACTAGATGTTCAAATTAAAAATGAACCCCGATGGTTTGCATGAGGTACCGTTCAAGTTAACGGCGTGTACCTACCAAAGCCATGGTAGAATTAAGAACTGCACCAACAATTTTCAATCGACTACAAAAATCTGTTAAGTTTACTATAATTTGGTGAACATCACTGAGCAGTGCAGTAAATTTGACTATGTCCATAGTATCATCCACTACAAAGCATTGTATTTTAATCCGTGACACCCAACCGTACAACACAGTGTGGTCAAAAGTATGATGCTAAACTTCTCAAACCAAGATTTTTTCTAGTCAAAAATACTACAACTCTGGTTAAATCAACAGAAGAAATTTTCTTGTGTAGTGATGTTGACTATGTTTTGGTAGAGTTAACAGATTAATGTAGTCGGTTGAAAAATCGTTGGTGCAGTTCTTAATTTTACCATGGATTCAGTAGTTTCTACAATAAAATTAATTTCAGTGTAGAACACAAACTTCAACCGAATAGTTTGGTTAGTTCAAACATACACCGAATTCTTTGAAGCTTCTCTCGATACTACTTAAAAGGTGTTATACTCTATCCCGAACGAAGATTTCCCGTCAACAGTGGGGGATATTATTACTATCAGATGTAAGGGGATTGATTATCACGTCAATAAGATAAACACCTACTCTCAATGGTAAATAATCTAGAAAAATGGGTTTTATCATCCTCTCTCTCTTCGGAACCTTCGTTCGCTGTGGTTTTTTATCAAGCTTGTTACAACATGCAAAACATTGCCGATCATGGACCGAATTACGCTCAAACTACGGAAATGCGTTGGAACAACCCAACATTGAGTGGAATCCCGTCTCCATGTAGGACTCTATGCTATTGTAAAATTACTGTTTTGGATGTATTCGAGTAAAATTACATGTCACTATATATTTTTTGGTATAAACCAGCACAATTGAGCTGGATATATTTTTATTCGAAATGGCTAATTCAAGATCGGATTCACATAAACTTTCTCTTCGTCCTCGATTTCTCCATACTCAATGAGTACATTAACCTTTCGATCGTCGCGCGAATTTTGTAACGCTAGTAGTCCCGCGTTGTACTTTGGTTTTGCGAATATCCCAGTAGTCTGGACCACTTAGAAAGATGACGTCTTCGGCAAAATTGTTCAGTTGCTCAAGGCCTATCATTATTTTAGCCAAGAGATTCGGCATTTTGCCACTAGGTGGCGCTAGTGAGCATGAAACATGTGTTTTCGCAGATCTCAGAATCCTGACCACTTAGAAAGATGGCGTCTTCGGCAAAAGTTGTTCGGTAACTCAAGGACTATTATTGCTTGAGCCACCTTGGCAGCTCTAGTAAACATAAACATTTGTTTCGCATATATCTCAGGAGCCTGGTCACTTAGAAGATGGGCGTCTTTCGGCAGAGTTGTTCAATCGCTCAAATTCTTTCTTTGTTTAATCCTTAAAGTTCGGAAATTTTATAAAATAACGATAGTTGCTGTGCTTCTGAACAACTTTTGGCCGAAGGTGCCTGTGTAAAAAGTCAAGATCCTACAGTATTCGTAAAATAATAATTTTATGCCTCACTAGCGCTACCTGGTGGCAAAATATCCTATTCTTGGTTCATTTAATGATAGCCCATGAGCTACTGAACTACTTGGCGAACACACTATCTTTCTAAGTGATCAGGCTCCTGAGATATCTGCAAATTAAAAGTTTCATGCTCACTAGCGCCGCATAGTGATAAAATTTTGAAATCAACCAGCTCGAACAATGAATAGGCCTTAACTTACTAAACAACTTAGCCGAAGACGCCATTCCTTCTAAAATGGTCAGGATCCTAAAATATCTGCAAACAAAAGTAAAACTTCCATGCCTTAGTGTCACCTAGCGGTCAAATTCCGAATTAAATGAGGTACCAGAAGATAGCGCTAGAACAACTTTCCTAAGGACCCCAAGTTTCTATATTATCTGGATTTGAGATGTACCGATTTCAAAACTGGTGGTTTACTCAAACCGTAAATAGTGCGTTCATTAATCAAGCGACTTCCATGTATATTTGTTGATTTTACCAGTATTATAAAGGCCTATACTGTAAATAAAACGTTAGAGTATGGTTTTTAAGAAGATTCTTGAGGAATACATTTGGTTTTGGTGTCGATAGATATCCTTGTTTGCAAAATGATAGCATATAAATCACAACTGTTGTACACAGTACAACAGCGCGACAGCCCGAAGGTTAACACCTCATAAAGAATACAATTCATTCTCGTGCGTTATCACAATGGGGATTTTTTTTTATTACCGTACGGGTTTGGGCCGAAGGGTCTCAGATTTTCATGAAACTTTTTCCCACAGGCAGGGCTCATGGATATAGGAATAAAAAAAAATTGAGAAAAATTCAGGGTCGCCTATTTTTCCGGAAAACTCAGGTGGAATTTTTTTGTTTTCCCTTGACACTACTTACTTTAAAAAATCATAACTCAAGAACGAAGCATTGTAGAAACAAAGTTTTTATATGAAAATTTTAAGCAAATTTTCTCAAAATCCAAAAAAAAATATGAACTGGAAAAGTTTTTTCACAAAATTTTCCACCGTTGGAAAATTCGTAAAGAAAAGCGGAAAAAACTATGCCCGAACTTCGTGGAAAATTTTCAAAAAAAATATTTTCGAGAAGGTTAATTTTATAAGCTTTAATCACCGAAATTTTTGGAATGCACTTTTTTTTCGTTTTTGAGTTATGGCCAATTTTGTGAAAAATGGTCCAGATGTGCCATATAAGACTTTTCTTTGAAAAATCATAACTCAAGAACGAAACATTGTAGAAAGAAAGTTTTTGTATGAAAATTTAAGCAATTTTCTCAGAAAATCAAAAAAAAAATGAACTGGAAAAAGTTTTCCACAAAATTTTCCACCGTTGGGGAAATTCATAAGAAAAGCTGGAAAATCTATGCCCGAGCTCGTGGAAATTTTTTAATAAAATATTTTTAAGAAAGAAACTTTATAACCTTCAATTCTGGTAACTTTTTAGGATGTACTTTTCTTTAAATCCTGATCTATGGTCAATTTTGTAAAAAAATGCCAAAGATTTGCCATACATGCCTTTTCGTTAAAAAAATCATGACTCAAGACTCATCATGACTTGTCGAACCGGATTCAAATTATCTCAAAAATATGAAATTTTTGTAGGCTGACCATACGTACCGTATTTAACGGGACAGTACCGTTTTCATCCCTTCGACGGACTGTCCCGTCGTTTAATGTAAAATGCTCGAATTGTCCCGTATTTTAGGAAATGGAGATTTGGCACATAATTTTCAACACCAGTAAAAAAATAAAAATAACAACATAACAAACAGTTTTTAGAAATATTTCAAAGTTTATTGTCTTACTCATCTATTTTCCAAGCAATTATTAGTTTCTCTAACAGAGATAAACTTGATCCGTACATGCTTTTGCTTAACTTTTTGCGTTTCTTTACTCATATTTATGTCTAATTTTGGTGGATTTCCAAAATACGGATCTTCATAAGATAATTATTCATATAATACCTAAAATGAAAAACAACAACTATGTGTTTACTTCTGATACGCAATTGATTGGATTAAATGTTTAAAAATAGGATATTTCAATAAAGTAATGGAATATTAGAAAAGTTACGTTTGAATTTGAAAACATGAAAAGTGTAACGATTTTTTTTTTCGGAAATCAAAGAATGAGCTTCGAGGTTCTTTAGTGATTTTTATTGAATCATACAGACATGTAGCTTGGGATTGTATAATCTGGTTCTGCTACTTTTCCTCGAATGGCGGTTTCCCGAATGTCGTTCTCATAACGCCAGTTTGCAGAATGCTAGTTCCCCGAAAACCCCGTTTCCCCGAATAGCTCAGTTCTCCGAAAAGTTCTAAACACTCATAATTGTCATAACCTTTTCATTTCAAGGTGGTGAACAATATGTATTTTTGGCAATATGTATTTAGTCGAGAATGATCAAATATCTCCTTCTTTTGTAGCTTATCGATCTTTCTAATTCAACACTATCTTACTACCAGAAGCAAAGTTCTGACCATTGAATCGAGAGATTGATTTGATTGACATAAGAGATAAAAGATCTGAAGATAATATCAACATTTTATTCCTGGAACTTCTGAGCCATAGCTAAATTTGATGTTGGAAGGTCTGAGGAATAGCTCGCTGATGGTGAGATCTTATAAAAGTTAAAAAATTTATGTGCTAATAGTATTCCAGGAGTAAATTTTAGATATTATTTTCGGATCTTTTATCCCTTATATCTTTCAAGTTAATATCACTTTTGTATGTCCATATCAAAATTTGCTATTATTTAGCTTTTTCGCCTGCTCGGGTAAAGACTATTGTTGCACTTTTTTGAGCTGCATTGCTTTAAGCCTGATTTGCTACTGAAAAGGAATCGCTAAAGAAATTTCTCGCCGATTCCTTGCAGAAATTTTCTACAGCGACTCCCATTTGAACTGACAGTTCTTTTCAACTGCGTACTGCGATCAGAAAAAAGCGCATTCTTGATCGATTCCTGGCAGAAATTTTCCATGCATCAAGATAGGCCGAGAAATTACTTGTCAGCAGCGAATCAGGCTTTACAAGGGAACGGGTCATTCGGGGAAAATGGCTTCAGAGAAACGGGCCATTTGGGGAACTGGAATTCGGGGAAAAGTAGCACAATCGCATAATCTATGTCTTTTAAAATTGTCCCGTTTTTATCTGGTTGGCTTATGGTCAGCCTAAATTTTTGAAATGGAATCAGTTTCCCAGGACATTTTTCACTGTTTAAGAAAAAAAAATGAAAACCCGATTAGCTATTCCAGCTTTCAAACAAAGTATATTTGAAAAGAGCGATCAATAAGATCCAATCCTACAATATTTTTCAATACTTGGAATGGAAAAGAAACAGTTTTTTCAGCTTTGCTTAACGGTGTAATGTTTCATGAAAAATATAATCCAATCCGACTTATACTTCATTAAAACCAATCCCATATCGTTTCTCTCAGATCTTTTAAAAAATTTGCAATTGCTTTGATAAATAAAACCTTGTTTTTCTGATGCTTTGAATGAAATATGGATTTTCAAAGAAAAGGCTAATATGGTCATTTTTCACAAAATTGACCATAACTCAGGAACAAACAGAAAGTACATCCTAAAAGTTACTAGAATTGAAGTTTATAAAGTTTCTTTCTCAAATATATTTTAATAGAAATTTTCCGCGAGTTCGGGCATAGATTTTCTAGCCTTTCTTTATGAATTTCCCTAACGGTGGAAAATTTTGTAGAAAACTTTTTCCAGTTCATATTTTTTTTTTGGATTTCTGAGAAAATTTGCTTAAATTTTCATACAAATACTTTCTTTCTACAATGTTTCGTTCTTGAGTTATGATTTTTCAAAGAAAAGTCTTATATGGCACATCTGGACATTTTTCACAAAATTGGCCATAACTCAAAAACGAAAAAAAAGTGTATTCCAAAAATTTCAGTGATTAAAGCTTATAAAATTACCTTCTCGAAAATATTTTTTTGAAAATTTTCCACGAGTTCGGGCATAGTTTTTCCGGCTTTTCTTTACAAATTTTCCCAACGGTGGAAAATTTTGTGGAAAACTTTTTCCAGTTCATATTTTTTTTTGGATTTTTGAGAAAATTTGCTTGTATTTTCATATAAAAACTTTGTTTCTACGATGCTTCGTTCATGAGTTATGATTTTCCAAAGTAAGTAGTGTCAAGGGAAAACAAAAAATTTCCACCTGAGTTTTCCGGAAAAATAGGCGACCCTGAATTTTTCTCAATTTTTTTTTATTCATATATCCATGAGCCCTGCCTGTGGAAAAAGTTTCATGAAAATCTGAGACCCTTCGGCCCAATTTGTACGATAATAAAAAAAAATCCCCACATGTAAAGAGAAAATTGATCATAAATGTGAAAATATAAATGGTCGCTTCATTATCGAATATAGGAGAATGCAGGTTCAGATCCTTTTATTTCCATAGAAGTTTCTATCTTCCTTTACCTAAAAAAAATATATATTTAGAATTATTAAGCTTATTTGTACTTACCTGTACCTACTTTGCAGTTGAAGTCTATTGGCTTGCGTTTAAAGTGACATGGGAAGCCATACGCTATATTTTTTTTTCAGTCTTAGTATGTCAAAACACGAAGTGGTACGACCTTTATTGCTTTTTTTTATGAAGACAGAGTATGAGCTTACAATGATGGAATTTCGGCATCAATAATAAAACCTTCCAGCTATTGTAGATTAATGCACATGTCTTATATCAATGTACTGAACAAAATATATACACAAAGTAAACGTATAGTTTGCCACTAAAATTTCGTGAATTAATAATTATAACATAGTATAAAAACAATTTTTCCACGAGACGTCTCGCCGTTTTTCCTTTCTTTAAAACTATGACTTAAAATTCTCTCTTTTTACAAGGAAAATAATGGTACTACTTACAGAAAACAATTTAAAAAATATAACTGTGCCAGAAAAACGAGAGAGCCTTCACTGCGAATGTTGCGTGTCATTATATGTATCGTTAAAATAGTCATTATTGTGCTTGTTGAGTGTGTGTGTCGAGATGTGCCGATTCACTTGGATGAACATGGTTCAAAATCACATTTTGGTTGTTTTAGTTGTTTGCGGTTCCGAGGCGTAGACGATTAGAACTCCATCTCTTCCATGGTCCTCGATAGTCGATTGCTATCGATGCGCCTTCGTTGGCTTCTTCGGACCGCGTCCGCCCTGCGGTACGGTTCGTTCTTCAGCCCCAGCAGAATGTCCTCCAGGGCTCCGTTGTAGACCTCGTCCTGCTGAAGGAGCTTCTTCTCCCGTACCGAGTTGGTCTTGGTCTTGAGCTCGTTGATGACCGCTTCCTGTCGTGCGAGAATATGAAGAACAATCGTGATAAAGGGTTAGAGGTAGTTATCATTGGTTCACAGTGTTTCAGAAGGTTCTACCAAGTAACTTTGAACCACTGTGAATACCGAGTTCACTGCCATTGAACAGTGGGCGAAGGCTAATGAAAAGCAGAATAGAATTTCTTTTCTCGTGTCGAAATGAAAAATCATAAAAAATCAAAAGAGACTGGTTTTAGCCATCACACGCAGCCGCAAACATATTTGTGATGCTCGTTTTGCTTTAGTAAGTTAGCTGTTTAGTACCTACCATACACATAAATAAATGAAAATCGAATTTAGTACTACAGTCAGTGACAAAAGTTAAAAATCAAATGCTGTTTTCCCTACAAAATGCCAAAGTTTGAAGATCTGTATCTCAGCTTCCGGTGATCCAAATTGACTGAAATTTGGATGAAAAAATTTCAGTTATTTTCTTATGAGTTTCAGAGGGTTGTTCAAAGACAAAAGTAAGGAACCGAGAGATTTTTCGATTTGATTGAAAAACGGTAAACTGAATCGCTACAATGACACAAGATATAGAATTGTTTTCTGCTTTTGATCAGTTTTAACCCACTGTGCATTGGGTCAATAGTTCAGCGAAGCGAAAAGCGTTTCCAAGCGGTCGGTTAGATTAGTTGATGAGCATTTTGTGCAGTTAATAGCTTGAGCATAATTACACGTGCACGTACGCGATTAGGCGCCATGAATTAAACATAAGCGTGCAATTAACCTTGGAGATAGTCGTGCGAAATCTAACGGTACGAATCATGGTAATTTCCCCCTTTTCACAGCTGCCGACTTAAGTCGCGTGTGGGTGGCTTCTGCTGTGCGTTAAAAGCGATTAAGCATTCCCCGGTGATGCACATGTGAATTAGTACACATACCCTACTTAAATGTGGGAAAATGTCTTTTTGTTTGATTTTACCTACCAACCAGCAGCTCCAACCCAGCAACAAAGTCGACAATAAAATAACAAACCGTTTTTATGTGCAATCATACCAACAATGAATGCTTACAAATTGTTTTTATTATCGCTTTGTGTGTTGACTGTTAAAAGATTAAATAAATTATCATATGAATTAAACTAATATAGAAATCGTGTTACTTTGCATACCTTCTTTCAACGCATTGGGTAATGATGTACTTCTAGATTATTATTTTTAGCAATGGAATTCTTGAAAGCATTCCTGAAAGAATCCCTAGAGAAATAAACGTGGAACTCGTACAGCAGCTTTCAAGCGATCTCCTAAAAGTATCTGGAGTAAATCCTGGACTCTTAAGAAATATTAACCTTTACGTTACCGGCCTCCGACAAGACATTTTCAAATGGCTGCCATTTCGTCAATTCCCATTCGATTTTTTTGAAACCACCGTCAGTTTACTTTAAAAAGGTGTCAGTTATTCGTCATAAATGGAGAATGCTGAATTCGGAACCATGCCGGAGATATTCCGGATTGTACTGGGGTCACGAGGGTGCCAAATTCGGGAATTGTGATTATTTTTCTATTTATTTCAGCTACAACACTAAAGTTTTTATGTAAAACGTGAGATAATGGTCGATTGTCATCATTTCAACATAATTTGAATAAGTGGACCGTTCCGGAACATCGTAGCCGGTTCCGCCAGGGCCAGTTTGGGGACATTTCCGTTTCATGTCCAAAACATACCGTGCGACGTCTCAATCTTCATGAATTCGGGAGACCATGTCAATAAAGGAAGAATAAACTAAATTCCAATAGATTTGGCCACTCCAGAGCACCTGACACATGTTCCGCCAGGGCCTCTTTGAGGACATTTCCGTTTTTTGTCGGAAACATACCGTGCGACGTATCAATCTTCGTGAATTCGGGAGAACATGTCAATAAAAGAAGAAAAACTCCGGAAAAAACAAATGTGGCCACTCCAGATCTCCTGGCACAGGTTCCACGAAGGCCTCTTTGGGGACATTTCCGTTTTATGTCCAAAACATACCGT
>NW_018735733.1:0-18143 GCF_002204515.2 Aedes aegypti | reverse complement strand
GTATATCGTGTGGCAGGTACGAAGATACTCTACGCCCTGGGAAGTCGAGAAAACTTCCAACCCGAAAAAGATCCTCGACCGGTGGGATTCGAACCCACGACCCTCAGCTTGGTCTTGCTGAATAGACTACTTGGTGGTGTGTACATCAACTCGTGATGGTTCAATGTTTTGGTGTATATTTTGAAATGCTAAGCAATTAGGAAATTTATTTATAATGACTGTCATTTCCTTAATGGCAACGAAAGACATCACTAAAAACACGAAAGCTTCCTTTCCCAACAACAAATTGTAGTCCAAGTTATGCTTTTTCATTAACCAAGTAAGAATGACGAACTTAAAACAAACGATAAAAAAGTTAAGTAGATGAAAATAACGAATTTTCATCTATTTATAGGTATTCTACTAAACAGCTCGAAGATTTATTATGATAAATAAGTTATTGGGGACGGATCTGGTGTAGTGGTTAGAACACACGCCTCTCACGCCTCTCACGCCTCTCACGCCGAGGACCTGGGCTCGAATCCCATCCCCAAGATTGTCAATAAATTATAGTGACGACTTCCTTCGGAAGGAAAAGCCGTTGGTCCCGAGATGAACTAGCTCCAGGGCTATAAATATTCTTCGTTTAATAAGATTATGAAAAAAAAATAGTATTCAAATTCAATAGAGCAGCATTGTACATGATAATCGCCTATCATAGACATGAAGAACCGTAACTGCCACCTCAGGAAAGGCCGTTTACTGGCTGGTAACTTACTTTTCAATAGTTACCAGTCTGCTCGCCTCCTCTACTTAGTCGGATCTTTCGGGCAAATGAAGTTATATCCAGTTGGTTAAGTTTTAAACATCCGCGATGCACTTTGCAGCATCATCGAGGGGTCGTATATGGGAACGCTGTTTTCAGCTGTTTATGTCGGTTGCTAGCGTTACTGGCAAAGGATGGGAATGCCTACATTGTTGAGAAGTTTCGTTTCATTAAGTTGATGAAGAAAAGGAATCGGTGGCGAATTGCGTGGAAATAATGAGTTGCTCGTAAAATTATTCAAGTGTGTCCTGCATTTCTGGTGGCCGGAGACGCAACTGCCTGAATTTTAGAGACCAGACGCAATTCACATATCTGAAGTTGCCACCAACGAGTCATTCCAGTCGCCTTCACCTTTTTAGGGTGGTTCAGATTTCAAAAAAAGTTAGGAGATCCCATCTGCCATACATAACTTACTTGCACATTTAAACTGCGCAAAATTGTTTAGTCTCAAACACCAAAAAAATTACTTTTTAAATAATCTACGGTTGCTGAATCTATTGCCGTTTCAAAAATATCGTAGCTCGTCTAATATAACCAAAGACGTTTATGAATAATTTTTGAACTTAGGAAAACGTAAATTTTTATGCAAAAATTTTGTTGATACAGTGGGATTCCGTTTTTGGCAACAAAGTTGAAATTTTCAGTTGCCAAAAACGGAACCGTGCCAAAATCGGAACCTATATTTCAAATTTTCTTTCTCATATATTGGTTTTGAAAGCATCATTACAATGTTAATACACCATTTTTATGGAATCATAAGGCGTTGAGACTTCGAAAAGGTTCACTTCGAAGCATTTTCCCGGGAGGTTATACTATGCTATGAATCTATAGCTCCGTAGTATTAAATCTGACAAACGATTTCTGGTCGCGTTTTTTACGCCTCAACGTCTTCAATTTTTTTAGAAGCTTTATGCATAATTTTTGTATAAGAGGGCCTTGTAAAACCAATAACCGCATAAGAGACTTGTATTGAAGAACTGGAACATTTTCTAAAAACTATGAGAGAAAACGAAAAAAAAATGTTTTCTGTTAAAGACGTATTTGCGAATCAAAAGCGCTGGGTATTGCAAAACGGCATGACTTTTTTTCTAATTAAATAACTTTTAAAATCAGTTTAACTTTGGATTTTAGCGTAAAATTTGAAAAATTCGGTGAGTTTAGAATTGCCCCTTCAATTTATGTTTCTAATAAAGTGAAGCATTTTATAATGAAATGGTTGACAGTATCAAAAGGGCAAACATAAACATGAGAAGATGCATAAATGTCTTGTAATGTGTAGAATATAAGGTGAGATGAATCGAAGCCAAGTTCAAATTTTCAAGAGCACGGATCTGGAGAAGCAAACATCCATTTATGCATACCACCAGCTAGTGATCAATCGATTAAGTTTTCAGCTTAAACAGATGTTTGGTTCTTCAGATCCGTGCTCTTGAAAATTTGAACTTTGGCTTCGATTCATCTTCACCTTAATTTCTACTTGAAATAATTTTTAATTCAGCTAGATATATGTTTTACACCTGCCTTATGAAATCAACTGAAATTTACAGGATCCTGTTATGAAACCTCAAGAACCTTATAGGAATCTTCAGGTTCTCATAAGAAATCTACAGAAAAAAACGCTTGAGCTCTGAAGCATCTTGCAAGCATCCGTAGGATCTCGCAGAGCGTTTTCAGGATCTTGCTAAGGATTTTGCTATGAGTTAACATCTTGGAATTCCGCTGCGATGTTGCCGAAAATTCTCAAGTATCCGATGAAAAAAAATAAAAGTTTATTATTATTGACTACCACTAGCACACCTCAAATTCCTCTGGGAACCTTTTCAAAATCCTCAAGCTTTCGCCGAAAATATTAAAAATACTACTAGAAATTCACATTATCCCGCTTAAAATTTACAGGACGCCCTAGAGTTTATTTAGGATGTCAATTATGGACATAATCCTCCATAACCAGTTATACACTCTAAAGATCCCTCATCTCAGTGGTCCATCGGAATCTGCAGATATTCTCATGAATTCGTTAAATTTCTGAAAAGTCCCACAAGAACGAAGAATCCCTTAAGGATTCTCCAGGGTACAGTTAGGAAACTCATAGACTCAGCTCGTAAGGAACATTTTGATGATGTTGAGACTTGTATCCTTGATTAATAATCTTATACAGAATTCTGAAAGTCTCTTAACAAATCTAACGCCTTATAGAGTATATAGAAAAGAGAGAACGTAGCTTTAAATAGTTGACGCAGAAAGATCAATATACACACCAAATACCACAGACAAAAAGTAAAAACACTCTCAGTCGTATTTATCGCACGCTTCAAATGGTATTATTGAAAATAAATTGTAGTTTTGGACTGTATTCGCATTTGTCGTGTTATTTAATGAAATTTAAAAAAAAAAGTTATGATACACGACATTTTGCTGTACATATTTGTATCTATTATTGCGGTGTGTTTTTACTTACGCAATGTATGTAAATCCATAATAATAAAGACAGCGAGACAAAATTTATGATTGTAACTCTGTGTTAGTCATAGATTTTTCGTTGCTCTTATGTCGATGCTGGTGCTTTGCTCGAACAAGCTGTTCCAAATCTGAAGAACAGTGTTTTTTTTTATTGTATCACCTACTGGCAGACTCAAGTGGGCTGGTTCACTTAATATGAATGCCTATGAAAAGAGGTTGGTCTTAAGTTGAGATACTGGTGGAGATTATTGGTGTCATGAAACGTTGCCTATGTATGACCAATGACCATTCTGAAGTAAATAAGCGCGTACGCGAGTAGTCGGTGAGATTTGGGAAACATCGACGAAAATAGAGATCTGGAATGTAATTGGTGTAGAGTTGACATGCTTTTCAAGTGACTAAAGCAACAGACACGATAATATTTACAAAAAAATACAAATTTTAATAGTATTGAAAAATGTTGCCAAAAACGGATCCATTTTGTTGCCAAAATCGGGGGTGCCAAAATCGGAGCATGCCAAAAACGGAGCATGCCAAAAACGGAATCCACTGTATCTATTTCAGCTCAAAAATTATAAAGGTTTTTCTAATAAAAATTCTTTGTTTTCCAAGGCGTTTTATTAGAGTTACAAAAATCATCTTTATTTTTTTATATAGTATACAACAAGATTTTGTCTGTTGAATGCCGCCAAATGATGTGTGTTATATTTGCTCCAATCAGAAATATTCGCAATCGAAGAAGATGTGGTTTTGCTAGAAAAACAACAACAACTCACAAACGGAAATTATGAGCGAGTTCATTCGCTTACTGTTAATTGACTGCTTGGATTTTATATGAGAATTGAAAACGCTTGAGTCTGAAAAAAAGCTTCCAATTGGTCAAGCTACAAAAAGATGCATGAAAATTAATGATCCACAATTTCGCCGAAGCATGCATACTTTATATTTTTTTTTTACAAATAAGGAAGTTAGTCATACCATTTCTTTTAAAATGTGGACCATCCTAATTTTCAATAACACCAAACAGAGGTCCTCACCCATACAAACTGCATTCTGGACAACTGTGTTGTGCATTCAGATAAACTTTTTTTTATCGAACCGTGATATCATTCTAAATTTTCATACAAACCTTTAACGTCTTTTGACCAATTCTAAATCCTTACCAAAATGGCTGAAAGTTTGATAAATAAAAGTATATTTTATCATTAAGATTGCAAGGAAGGTATGGAAGATAAGAGTTTCAAACATTTTTGCTATTTAAAGCACCTTAACAACATGAACATACCTCTCACTCGAGAAAGTCCTTCCCACAACCACCCAATCTCACGTACACACAATCTTGATTAAATTAGGACGACGAAAGTCACATCGCCCTATCTTGCGGTTGTTCTTGTCGGTCAATGCCAAATCTCTTCGCCCAAAGAGGCGGTGGGGAGTTTTCTAGTGTTGGGCCTTCCCACAATCGTCTGCCTCGCCTTGCCATGACTTGCATCCTAATCGAGTCGGTACCTATCCAACCCAGACTGGTAATGAGGTGATACCAAAAATAGGCGATAATGAAGTGGAGCTGGCATCTGTAATCTTGACTAAACCGTGTGATCTTTCTGTGGTTTCAAAGGCGGCAGAAATCTTGAGACAAGCACATGGGAAATACTTAATTTTTTTTCTCAAGAGCATCCTCGAAGACGGTCGTAATATATCCTTATTAGAGTGTTTTTTTAACACAGCTATCTTTGCAACGTTTTCAACGGGGACTGTATAATTGTAGGACTGCTTGTTTTGCGCTGAATTTTGGGAAGGAAAGGATCCATTGCATCACACCCAATTAGGCTGAAAGCAATTTCAAACGCGGGAAAAAACAAAAGTAACGCTCTAATGAGTTTGAGCATCGATTTCGAAGCAATCATCAATTAGAAAGTGTTTGGTTTGATTCAAACGAGATTCATCATATTTAAAGTTATGCTGACCAAAAGTATACACAGCATTAAAAATGTTAATTATTAGTAGTAAAAGGCATAAACAAATGTTTTCTTGCATTTTTACAATGTTTTGTATTCATTGCGATCAAGGAGGAAATCTGCAACTAGACCCCTGAAAAAATATCCCGGGTATACGAGGATACCGCATTACCAACAGGGTAGCCCATCTAAACTAGCTGATGTCAGCATTGAGATGTACAAAAGACACAGACATTACCCATGATATAAGACCAGGAGATTCTGCGTGCCCGAACCTATGCAGGTACTGCCTATAGCAACCATGTCCTGACAGAAACTGCGTCAGGTGAAGGTTCACTTACCCATGGTTTCTTCTATACCACTCTGAGACATTTGGTATTAGCCGATGGGTCCATCTATCTTTAGTGGAGTTATCCCATTCCTGCTGCCAACCTCTGAGCGTTGTCTCTTTACACGCGTTGCGGATTCCTTTGATATCTCTTTGGTTGAAGCATTGAACATCTTCTTTGATTATGAGCCCGATGGGCGCCATCCCGGCTATGATGCACACAGCATCTTTAGATACCGTTCGGTATGCGCTTTCTACTTTTAGGCACGTGATCCTATATGTACTTTGCAACCATTTTAGGTTTCTGCTCGTTCTAAGCGCTTCTGACCAGATTGGTCTTCCATTTCTCAGTATGAATAGCGCCACGCTTTGCCAGGAGCCTGCGTTTGCTGGCAATTACAGCAGAGCTGTTAGACATCATCCTCGATAGCGCCGATATAGCCGTAGATGCCTTTTCCCAGGCATATTCAACGTAGCTGGTGAAGCTGAGCTTGTCACCGATCATTACCCCAGGGTGCCTAAGGGATCGCTTGGACTCTAAGATGCAATCATCTACCGAGATAAGCGCCCGTTGCTCGAAATTACGGTTGTTGCCCACCTCTACTTCCTCCATCGATTTGCCATAGACCACTAGGGTGATGTCTTCGACGAAGCCAACAATATTAACACTGACACAGCAGAATACTAACATCAAAGTAGCTTTCTAGAAGCTTACAGAACTACACTGGACCTTGAGGCGGTAAAGTGCATGGGCTATCGCCTCCAAGCTTGTTCTGTTGAACGCATTCTTGGTGCGAATGCAGAAAGAGGCCGAACCAAAACCTGATTGTGTTGTGAAGCTTCGCTTAGAGCACGGTATACACAACAAGGTAGGCTATTCCCACGTGTAAACAACGATTTTCAATAAAATGATTCTGAGGCTTCCTCCCTGGTATAAGTACCAATGAGTTACATAGAATATCCAATGTTGAAACATTGGAACAAATGTCAAATAAAATAATAAATAATTTCAGGCAAAAATCGTTACAATCTTCTATTGCCACGATTAATGCGTTATATGTTTAGGTTAAGTTAGGTTAAGTATATTTAAAGCGTTTTTTTTTCTCTTATAAGCAGGTGAAATCAACTCACCTGTAAAAAATCGGAACTGCTACGGCAAATGAAATGTAATATGTTGTTAACAAAATGTTAATAAAATCTTAAATTGTTTAACCAAATTAGGATGATAGTGTTGTCTAATAACACAGAACACCTAGATATAAGAAATGAATGTAATGTTTGGAATGATACTAATAAAGATATTAAAAAAAAAACAATTTTCAATAAAAACATGTGTCGTCATTCCTATCGCCAACCATGGGGCTAGAAGGATAGTAAAAGAGAGCAGGCTTTGCTCTCCCTTGTACTCGTTCGAGATTGCGAACGGAATGACGTCACTACCAAATGTCATTTTTCGGAATATAATACCTTGTTTCTTTTTATCGTGGCTTAGAGTAAGCGCAGACTCACACTAAGATAACATTAGCGGTGCACCCGTACAAGCGTTTTATGTGTATATGTGATACATCAGTCATCATTATCTTTACCAATGTGGTTGCGTAATAGGGTACGCCAAACAAAAATATCCTTTTTTCAATGTTTTATGCAGTGGCGTAGCCAGAAATGAATTCAGGGAATATTAGGGGTCTAGAGAAGAACGAACATTTTTGACCACCATACACAAAAAAACCTTATTTTCTTAACTACGTCCTAAACTGCAAAACTTTTTATATTGTTTATTGCAATACCAAATTATCTCAAATTTATGCATAAAAACTGAAAACAAGAATATCAAAAAACAAATTCCGGATAATCGAGTCTTAAATTCCAGATAATCTATGGGCGGTTTCCATACAGACTGGCGGCCAAAAATGTTTTTTCCATCTCATGTCGTATTTATGAGTTTTGTGATACAAATTTGATGTTCTAATTTTAAAAATAAGTTTTCGAGACTAACTTTCGAATAGAGCCTATAGCGAAATAATAAGTTTTGTAATGAATAATGCATATAAGCCATTTATGCGATTAACGTTGTGCAAACCATTATAAATGTTAGAACTCACATACACACTTAGATTTTTTCTCGTTGTTCGGTAAATGTTCTTACCGGAAACGTACTGTAAATAAATATTCAACTGAGATTTCGGTATGACCAACGAGATTTACCGAACAATCTTGAAGAAATAAAAAAAATCAAAACAATACTACTCCGCTTTTACCGATACCGTCGTTTTTTTACCGGAAAAAAAACTATAAATCATTTTGATTCGCCGAAGACTAATTTTTTACCGTACTTCAGTTCATAGTGCTCAATGCTTTACCGAACGAATGATAATCTGAAATTTCTGAGGCCGCCATATTTGTTTCTAAGTTTCTAAGTGCTAATCATCAAGATATTGCATCTGTTTTTCCAAAAACTACAGCAGCGGGATGAGTGACTAGTAAGTATTTTCTGTAAGTATGCATTGGCGTAGCTAGGATTTTTTTCTGGAGAGGCCTAGGGGGGGGGCCTAGAAAATTCTTGTTTTTTTTTTTAAAAGTAATGTCGGTCTCAATAATCATAATTTTCACAAATTTCGTAGTTCTAACAATTTATATTTTCGCTACCGACATGATTCATTCTTTTTGTATTCCAATCAAAAGTTATTCAACAAGGCTAGCAAAAAATCACAAGGAATGTCGTTTGTGATTCATCCAGAAAATTTTCAGGTTTTCAACCATGTGTCTCCTGCATTTCTCTGACAATTCTTATGGGAATTTCTTCATGAATTATTTTCGTACTTTTCAGTGCTTTTCCCAAGAACTCCTCTACCAGTTTTAACTGAGATCGTCTTGGGCTTTCCACGAAAAATCATTCCTAGACATTCTGATATCATCAGAAAATTTCTCGAAGAATCTCTGTCGAATTGCTTAAAAAGTCTCTAAAAGAATTCCGCCATCGAGTACATTAGAAATTCTTTTAATAATTTCTTCTGTAAGGTCCGCTACGTACTTATTACGTATAAATTTCAATGGTTTATTTAAAGTATCTTTCAGTTATTTATTAAAAATTTATTTAGAAGTTTTGGGAATAACTGAGGATTTAAAAAAAAAACTAGTACAAAAAATTCTAGGGGTCTCACAAAAAATGTCTTCAAGATCACCAAGTGAGGATACATTCCACAAATTATTCAGAAAGATTGCGAACAGTTTTTACAACTTTGCTTTCGAAATTCTTCCTCAAGTTGCTCTACAGGATTGTTTGGAAAAATCTCAGCAAAAACTATACAGACTTCTTGCAAAATAAAATAAATGATTCTTACAGGAGTTCTCATAATATTCCACAAAGCTTTCATGAGCAATGAAAAAGAATTCAATTGGAAAAATGTTATTCACAATTTCTCATAGAAATTTCCCGTAGATCTATCTGATTTTTTACGGATATTTTCTTTTTATTTCTCTAAAATCAATGAACAACATCCCGAATTCCTTCAAAACTCTGTCGAAAACATATTTTTTCTTATTTTCAAAATGTCTAGCTAAGAAATGTTTGAAGAATTCTTACATTCCTATTAAGTTCCTAACGGAATACGTTCAACTGTTTTTTACAAAAACTCCGCGAAAAATATTCAAGGATTCCCGAGTAATTTGTTCAGGGATGTCTCAGAGAATTATTATTATTGTTTCCCTAATATTCTCCCGAAAAAAATATAAGTATTTTCCAGAGATTTTTCTCTTTAAATCGCACTTACAATTCTTTTGGGATTTAATAGTGATAATATTCCGGAAATAAATAGTTAGTGATAGCTACCAATTAATCACTAAAATCCGTACAATGAAGTGCTGCTAAAACACAGATCAGTGTTTCCCAATTATTGATTTGGTTGACATGGAAAAAGGATAGTATGCAGTGGGAAAAAAAATAATTTTAAAATAATTTGTTTTCTTCGACCGTTTATTATACTTTTTTTTAATTTAATTTATTATTTATTTGTATATTTGTATATTTTTTTTTGTATTAATTTCTTTTTATTCGTTTATTTATTGTGCTTTTTTTTTAAATAATTTCTTTTATTTATTCATTTTTTTGGTAATTGTTATTATTATTTTTATTTATAATATATTTATATATATATATATATATATATATATATATATATATATATATATATATATATATATATATATATATATATATATATATATATATATATATATATATATATATATATATATATATATATATATATATATATATAATATATATATATATATATATATTTAATTTTTTTTTTACTGGTGTGGTACATATTGCTTTCCTTATATTAGCTTCTTATCTTGTTATTTTATCCTAAATAAAAGCTTTTCATAATAATAACAATTATAATAAAAAATAAATGGATAAATAAAGAGAATTAAAATTCATTGCACATATCCTTACAAAATAACGACAAACAAATTCAACATAAATTTAGCAACATTAAAGTACATACACTATTCCTCACTGTTACAGAGCTCAAGCACGGCATACAATGGATTTTAATAGAGAAAATGACATCATCGAGAAAGAATCGTTAGAGGGAGTAAACTCTTTTTCCTCACCAATTCTTAACACTCCTGAGCGTGAAGACATGTATGTAGATGATGATGATTATGATGATGGAATTAATGTCACGCTACTGTCGTCATCGGTTATTATGGAATCGAACAAGGATTCCTTACAAAATACTGTAGAGGAAAAGCAGTTAGAAGCTTCTTTCACAACACTTAACTCTACTAACAATGGAGATGAAAATGATTGCAATAAGCGACCATCACCCGCTGTAGCTACAAATGATAAAAAGCAGAAACGTCTCAATGGAGCTGGCAAGAAAAGGTTTAAATACCTCGTAACTCAAGGACATAGTCCAAATGATGCTCGTATATTAGCGGAAAAACCATTCCGCGTTGTGCAACCTGATCCATCTAAGCGTCGCAGAAATGCAGACCTTAGTGAATCTACTTCTAGCGATACAAATTCGCCCAAAAAGCTTGCTCGTCAAGTTGATGGAGGACAATCTTCTAAAGTGAAGTCCTCAGTTCAACAGAGACTTGTACAAGCTACAAAGGGCGACGTCTTCGTTAGATCCTAAAAAGGCTGATGGAAATAACAGACTTCATAAACCGTTGTTTACAGAAGTAGTGACCTGTGCTAGAATTGGCATCCTTCCCGAAGGATTTCCTAATAGAGAATTTACTACCCAACAATTGGTCGCTATTCAAAATGCTGTTCTTAAAAAAGTTGCTGAACAAAGGAAGGAACCAATCAAACCTAAATTCGGCAATTGTTTGTTCAGACCAGGGCATATGATCATCATCTGCAAAAACCAGGACGCTGTCAACTGGCTGAAGGCTTAAATCTCCAATATTAAACCATGGGAGAATGCAAGCCTTATTGCAGTTGAAGAAAAACACATACCCCGGCCTGAAATATTGGTAGGGTTCTTTCCACGCAGTGTACAGGACTCTAACGAAGAAATTTTAGCTTTTATAGAAAGTCAGAATGAAGGCTTAATAGTCGATGCTTGGAGGATTCTTAAGAGATATACGGTTAAACAGCATCACGTGGAATTCATTTTCACTGTTGATGCCGTTTCCATGAAGTCTCTGGAAAACTGCAAGTTTATAATAGACTACAAGTTCGGAGTGGCCTATATAAGGAAAAGAAACTCGAAGGCAGAAGGTATTGAAGATACGGATGAAAAGGCTAGTAAGGATGAAGCAGAACATTCCAAACAAAATTTCGAAGGTGCTACGGATGTTGAGATGAGCGAGCCTCGCCCAATAGAGGTGGACAACGCACCAAAAAGTGTTGAAGACAATGCACACTGTACTCCAACTACGAGTACTAGGATGGCTACTGTCAACCAATGTTCTCCACATTCCAAAGAGAAAAAGAGCTATAAAAGAAATGCGTTACCCTCTACTTCTCAACAAGATTCTACTGAGAAAAGGACCAACAATTTGGAATACCGCCAACTAGAGTCCCACAAACAAAAACCTAAAAAAGAGGCGGATAAACTGCCTGCAAACTAATAATTCAAGCAAAATGACCAAAAGAAGCATAAAATTCATACAAGAAAACCTTCATCATGCAAAAGCTGCTTCTGCAATTTTAAGTAAAACTTTTATCAAAGGCAAACTGGACGTGGCGCTTCTACAAGAGCCATGGACAAAAAACCATAAAATTTTAGGAATACAAACTACTGGATGTAAGTTAGTTTATGATGATACAAACTCGTTCCTAGAGGTGCAGTTCTACTTAACTGTAACGTTAAATTCACACCAATTTCAGAATTCATCGGAAGAGATATTGCTGCGATTTCTCTAGAGGTGCCAACCGCAAAAGGAAAAACGATTGTGTATGTCGCATCCGCTTATTTTCCTGGCGATGTTGATGAAGTACCTCCTCCGGAAGTTGCAGCTTTTGTGTTTCACTGCAGAAAACAAAACAAAGCATTCATCATCGGATGTGACGCGAATGCACATCACACTATATGGAGCAGTACAGGAATCAACAGTAGAGGTGAGTTACTATTTGACTACGTATCTCAGAATGACATAGATATATGTAATAAGGGTAATTCTCCAACATTTGTTAATGCTATACGAGAGGAAGTATTGGACTTAACTCTCTGCAGTTTAAAACTCTCAAATAATATAAATAATTGGCAGGTATCTGACGAAATATCTTTATCAGACCATAAGCAAATCTTATTTGAATTTTTCGCAAAAGATATATTAAGGGAAACTTTCAGAGACCCTCGGAAAACAAACTGGGATTTATTTTGTTCTCGGATAAAAGATCAAAAGGAATCCATTTCTGTCACGATAAATTCATCTTTGGAACAAGAAAAGGCAGCTGACTGCTTAACTACTTCCATCATTAATGCTTACAACGAAAGCTGTCCAGCAAAGAAGCGATCTACTTGCAGAGATGTCCCTTGGTGGAATCACAGGTTAGAGAAGCTTAGAAAAAATGCTCGAAAACAATTCAATCGGGCGAAATTAACATGTAACTGGGCTCTGTACAAAGATGCTTTAACCAATTATAATAGAAAAATAAGAAGATCAAAGCGCAAAAATTGGAGATACATGTGCGAAGGCATAGAAAGTTCTCATGAAGCTGCTAGACTTCGGAAAGTTCTCTCTAAGGATCATAATAATGGTCTAGGAACGTTAAAAAAGGACGATGGGTCCTACACTGCAGATACACAAGAAAGTTTGGAATTAATGGTGAAAACTCATTTTTTGCAATTCGATTGCATATCGGCTTACTTTTTATCAAGAAAATGATCTATATAATAGCCTACTTTTCCTACCGATACAACCAATGCTGAAAAGTGTTACTTTTCAGCACTCATAACAGTATCGAAAAGTAGCACTTTTCAGTATTGTTTTGGAAGTTACCGAATCGGCGTCGGATCACCTCCATACGTCATTTATTGAAATGTTGTGATTTTCTGAAAACAGTTTCTGATTCTAGGATCCTAATCCGATTCAATTCGGTTCGTCAAATGGATGTAGAATCAGAACTTGAGTTGATTCTTCATCCATTTGACGAATCGAATTGAATCGGATTCGGATCCTAAAAATCAGAAGCTGGTTGACCGTGGGGATTCTGAGTTTTACGGAAGTAGAGGATTTATGAATTCACTAGATAAAAGGACGGGAGCGTTATGGGGCGGTTCTTGTAATTTGCCAAGATTCAGCATATACAATGGTTGAAAATTCTAAGCGGGGCGTCCTTACCTGGTATGTCTTTGATAGTAGAATCAGTAATGAAAGTGTGAAAATTTGTGACAGTCATTCCACAGCCTACCTGATTGAGAAATAATGAGTTGCTACTACGCATGGATGACTATGTGGATTTTCTTGAAATATCCCCAAAATTCCAACTTTATCGGCAATTTTCATTATTGCAAAAAATGTTGTATGCAACTCGTTGCAAAACTCGATTTTTTCAGCACTCGTCGTATTTATCCAACTCGGCGAGCCTCGTTGGATAAATGTACGACTCGTGCTGAAAAAATCATCATTTTGCAACTTGTTGCATAAATAACTATTCCAAGATCCCTCTCCATAACTAATCGATCAAGAAATCAAGATATCAGTAAATCTTTAAATGGATTTGATAGATCCAATATAGAAGTTGCAGATATTTTTACATATTTTAAGATTGAATGGGCTTTGGATTCTTTCAAATCTTTCAAAACACCGGGTTTAAGATGGGATTTTTCCTGTGCATCTTCAAAAGTGCAAGGAAACTGTCATCCCTATTCTAATGACTGTATTCAAATCAAGCTTTCTTATGGGATATCTTCCAACTAAATGGAGGCAAGTACGGGTAGTGTTTATACCGAAGTCTAATAAAAAAGATGAAGCTGCGCCAAAATCCTTTAGGCCAATAAGTCTTACATCAATCTTTTTAAAAATAATGGAAAAGCTTATAGATGAGTATATTAAATCAAATATACTTAAACATAAGCCTTTAAGTAGAGCTCAATTCGCTTATCAGACTGGTAAGTCGACACTTTCGGCTCTTCATTCGCTGGTTTCAAAAATTGAAAAAAAATTTGACACTAAGGAGATACTACTGGCTGCTTTTCTCGATGTTGAAGGCGCGTCTGACAATGCTAGTTTTACATCGATGAAAAACGCCATGAGAAATCGAGGCTTCCCTGAAAAATTATTGTGTGAATAGAAGAGATGCTATCTAGAAGGGAAATATCAGCATATCTAGGAGATTCAGTTTTAAAGGTAACAGCTGTTCAAGGCTGTCCACAAGGGGGAGTTCTCTCCCCTCTTCTCTGGTCTCTGATTGTTGATGACCTACTTATAAAGCTAAAGCATCAAGGATTCGAAGTAATTGGGTATGCAGATGATACTGTTATTATAGTCCGCGGTAAATTCGATAAAACTGTTCCGAAGCGAATGCAAACAGCACTCAACTAACTCTAGCATGGTGCAATAATGAAGGATTAAGTATAAATCCTAAAAAAAACTACAATAGTACCGTTTACAAGAAGACGTAAAATCTGCATTCAGCTCTAAAAATAGGAGATGCTTAACTATCCTTATCTTTGAGTGCCAAATTTTTAGGTGTTATATTAGATTGTAAGCTTGTTTGGAATAAGCATATAGAACAACAGATAGAAAAAGCAAGAAATGCTTTCTGGGGCTGCAAAAGAACCTTTGGTAAAAAATGGGGTTTGAAACCGAAGATGATATGTTGGATCTATTCGGCCATTGTTTAACCCATTATTTCATACGCATCTATTTTTTGGTGGGAAAAAACCAAACAAGTCGCTACTCAAGCTAAGCTAAACAAACTACAAAGGCTTGCTACTATTTCAATTACTGGGGCAATACGAAACGCCCCTTCAAATGCGTTGGACGCAATGTTAAATCTTCTTCCACTTCATGACTATATACAAATGGATGCAGTTAAAGAGTGCTATCAAAGTCAGAAGGTCCTTAGATAGCGCTGATAATGAACTGAAAGGACATATGACTATATTGAAGCACTTCAAAATAAGTCCAGTGTACTTAGTGAATGAAGATTATATGTTGAAGCGTAACTTTTTTGATCATCGTTTTTGGGTTGCTGATGTAACTCGTCAGGATTGGGATACAGGAGGACCAACTTTCCGATCTGGATCATTATTTTTTTTTCACTGATGGTTCAAAATAAGAAAACATGGTAGGGTCAGGAGTGTTTGGCCCAGGAGTTAATGTATCTTATGCACTGGGAAGTTGGCCAACAGTTTTTCAGGCCGAAATTTATGCCATTCTTGAATGCGCTGACATTTGTCTTAAAAGGCGCTATAGGAATGCTAATATATGTATGTGTTCGGATAGCAAAGCAGCCTTGAACGCTTTGAAGTCTAGAACTTACACATCAAGACTTGTTTGGGAGTGTGCCAAGCTACTGCAGCAGTTGTCCTATCGTAATAAGGTTAATCTATATTGGGTTCCTGGCCATTGCGGAATAGAAGGAAACGAAACAGCTGATCAGTTAGCAAAACAAGGTTCTTCCATGCAATTTATCGGGCCTCAGCCATTCTTCGGAATGGCCTCTTGTGCTCTGAAAATGCAATTAAACAGCTGGATGAAAGCAAAAATTAAACTAAACTGGAAGAACGCAATGGACTCTCGCCAGTCCAAACGATTCATTGAACCAAGATGCCTATCAAACACAGAGGTTATTAAACCTCAATAAACACGATCTAAGTACTTATACTGGCTTATTAACAGGCCATTGCCCCAGCAAACGTTACCTCAAAATTATAGGTAAATTGCAAGAAGATATGAGTCGTTTCTGTAAATTAGAAAGCGAGAGCACTGAACATTTGTTGTGCAAGTGTATTGCACTATACCACAAGCGTTGCAAATATTTAGATAAAGGCCTGCTAGAGCCTAATGAAATTCGAACCTACCATCCAAAACAGGTACTAAATTTTATCCGAAATGTAGTACCTGATTGGGATGCACGCCAATAGCTGTGGAGATAGTTACTTCATATAGTAATATATTTCTACAGTACGGCAAAAACAAAGAGGATAACACCACAATAGATCAAATTAATGGTCGCAGTGGTTGCAGAAGCTTCTAGCTACCGTCCAATCAGTTTGCTTTCCTCCATCAGTAAACTTTTTGAAAAGGTTATTTTGAACAGAATGAATGGCCCACATCAACGAAAATTCAATTTTTGCCAATGAACAGTTCGGATTCCGCCATGGACATTCGACCACTCATCAACTTTTACGTGTAACAAATTTGATCCGTTCCAACAAATCTGAAGGCTATTCTACTGGTCTTGCTCTTCTAGACATAGAAAAAGCATTCGACAGTGTTTGGGCATGAAGGTTTGATTGTAAAATTAAAAAAACTTTAATTTTCCAACATACATTGTTAGAATAATTCAAAGTTATCTGTCAAATCGTACACTTCAGGTTAATTATCAGAACTCCAGATCTGAAAGACTTCCTGTAAGAGCTGGTGTCCTCAAGGCAGCATTTTGGGACCAATATTATACAATATTTTCACATCTGACTTACCTGAGCTACCTCAGGGATGTCAAAAATCTTTGTTTGCGGATGACACTGGCCTCTCCGCCAAAGGACGAAGCCTGCGTGTCATCTGTAGTCGATTGCAAAAAAGTTTGGATATTTTTTCTTCATACTTGCAAAAATGGAAGATTTCTCCTAATGCTTCCAAAAACTCAACTAATAATATTCCCACATAAACCAAAAGCTCTTATTTGAAACCTTCAAGTAGACATGTTGTCACGATGAGAGGGGTTCCAATAAATTGGTCAGATGAAGTTAAGTATCTAGGGCTCATGCTAGATAAGAATTTAAACTTTCAAAAATCACATTGAGGGCATTCAAGCCAAATGTAATAAATATGTAAAATGTCTCTATCCCCTTAATTAATAGAAAATCAAAACTTTGTCTTAAGAACAAGCTTTTGATTTTCAAACAAATTTTCAGGCCAGCCATGTTGTAATGCTGTACCAATATGGACTAGCTGTTGTAATACCAGGAAGAAAGCTCTGCAGAGAATTCAAAATAAAATTTTGAAAATGATTCTGAGGCTTCCTCCCTGGTATAGTACCAATGAGTTACATAGAATATCCAATGTTGAAACATTGGAACAAATGTCAAATACAATCATTAATAATTTCAGGCAAAAATCGTTACAATCTTCTATTGCCCACGATTAATGCGTTATATGTTTAGGTTAAGTTAGGTTAAGTATATTAAAAACTTTTTTTTTTTCTCTTATAAGCAGGTGAAATCAACTCACCCTGTAAAAAAACTGAACTGCTACGGCAAATGAAATGTAATATGTTGTTAACAAAATGTTAATTAAATCTTAAATTTGTTTTACCAAATTAGGATGATAGTGTTGTCAAATAAACACAGAACACCTAAATATAAGAAATGAATGTAATGTTTGGAATGATGCTAATAAAAAAAAAAAAAAAAAAAAAAAATGGTCGCAGTGGTATCATGTCCCCACAAAGGAAAAAAAATGCTTAAATGCTTGAATGGTAACTTAAATGAAATTTTGAAAAAAAAAATTGTGAAATTTCCTGTCGTCCAGAATTTAACCGTAGAAACTACAAAAATATATTTAGAAAATGATTGGTTTTAAAACGCATGGAATTTTTACAGAAAGTATTTGTAACTAAAATTTAAGATAATATTTCGTATGAACTCGCAAGTTTCATAATACTGCGGTGAATATATTGATGTTGAATATATTGATTGTTGAATATATCGACTGTAGAACCCCACCTTTAGAAATTCCGAACAAACTTTTTTTTAAGGGTTGTTTATTTAATGTTTTAGTGCGCGAAAATTGCGACAATCCCTAATTATTGGAGAGCTGTTACAGTACCGAAGATTTATTGTGATAAAATTCGTAATGTAAAGTTTTAATGAACTTTATTTTTAAGGGAACCCGACTAGAGGCTTTTAACAAAAATATAATAAAATTTTATAAAAATATGATATGTATATCATAT
>NW_018735732.1:0-31013 GCF_002204515.2 Aedes aegypti | reverse complement strand
CCTGAACATCTCATGTCTTCGCTTACTATTGTAACAGTGATCATCAGAAGGCAAGCCGTGTGAAAAATGGTAATTGTGTATTTTTCTTTGGTGCTGATGTTGTAAAAAAAAGTAAATATTTCGTGAAGATCCGTAGTAAAAACGGATACATTATATAGTTTCCATCAATCGGTAGCTATGCTCTTGTTTCACTTAACACGAATTGGAAGTCATTCTGTATGTTTTCATCCAAGATTTTTGTAGTTTAGTGCGAATAAGTGTAAATAAGTTTTTAAACAGTTATAATACTTTCTGAACACATACAGTATAATGTTACCTAATACTGCGCGCGGTTTTTTTGTTGACTTAGTGATCCTTGATACAATACTAGTTGAAGTGCATTTGTTAGATATAATTTAAGACAAGAGAAGGGACCATGTTCATTCAAGTCTGCAGTTTATAGTTCGGAACATTCCAAATTCCAATTAATAATTTACTTTAATTTTTTTATAACAGAAAATCATAGTTTTCGTGATTGTTTCGATAGCAGTATCATCGAAAGTGCTGTCAATCAAGGAACACAGAAATTTTAATGATGACGATCAACATGTGTTAGAATGTGGCCAGTTTACAACTCGACCAGGATCCCGAACAATCATTACAAAACAGCGGGAAGTGATGTTCCGTCCACTGTTCGTGTACCGTGAACAGCTGAAATCAAGAAAACAACACCTGAAAGAAACAGCGAGAGCAACGTGAACAGCAGATGCATCAACATTCCCAAACCCACTACAACGCATCGTCCAAAGAAGCTTGACTACGAGCCTTACGATTACATGGGTTAGTCCCATAGAAATGAAATATTTATTTTATACTGAATGTAGAAATAATATAAATAATTATGTTGTTGTTTGGTTAAAGATGAAGAATTTAAAATAAGCGCATAATTTTGTCCATAATTACACCTATCCCTATGAATAAGGTTAAATAAAATTAATCGAACGTCGCCACGTAGGAGCACATGTTAGCTGTACCATTATTCCCATTCATTTTTACGTGATTTTACGTGTTTGTCAACTTCCCCTCCCCCAAAAAGGACCGTGTTATTCTAAACAAATCCTCCAGAATATAGTAGTAAGTCCCCATCGAGGTAATGCCGAGTTCATTTTCATTTATTTAGTTAACATCTAAACAGATAACACTGCATCAAAAAATTTCACGCTGCAATACTCGGTTCGTCGTCGCATTTCTTCATCTCGGTTCTGTCCCACGCTAGCCAAAATCTATGCGCACTAAATCCGCCCCACTTAGCTTGTTGCGTTTCAAACGCCTTCTTGTCCCAACCGGATCCGAAGTTAAACACCATCTTTGCAGGGTTGCTGTCCGGCATTCTTGTAACATGCCCTGCCCATCGTATCCTTCCAGCTTTGGCCACCTTCTGGATACAGGGTTCGCCGTAGAATGGGCGAGCTAGTTGTTTCATCCTTCGCCGCCACACACCGTCAAAGATCGTCCTAAGCACCCCACGAATCAATGTGTCTCCAAGACTTGCAGGTCCTCCACGAGCATCGTCCACATTTCTGGTGGACGTTAGTACATGGTACCTGGTGCAGGTGTGAATCTTTTTGGCCGCAGCTTTTTGTGGCGGCCATAGTGGGCCCCGACTTACACTGATGATGCACCTCTGTAATTCCACGCTAACGTTATTATCAGCCGTCCTGCAAGGATCCAAGGTAGACAACCGTTGACACCTCGAACGTATCCCTGTCTATCTAATACTGCTACCTAGGCGAGCTCTGTCGCGCTCGGCCCACCAACTACAGTTTACTCTCCCTTACTCCCTGCCTCGCGTATCAGGCGAGGGGTTACAGTTCTGCCACCTTCCAAATGTTCGGCCGATAATGTCCATATCATTCGCCAAGCAAATAAATTGACTTGATCTTTGTAAGAAATCGTACCCCAGCTTGTTATTTCGGCTCTCCGCATAACATCTTCTAGCGCAATATTGAAACAACAGTTACGATAGTCCATTCATCTTGTCGTAGTCCCCCAGCGAGAAATCAAACGAACTGGAGGTTCGCCTGAAATATTCACACAAATTTTTTGCACACCGTCCATCGTTGCTCTTTATCAGCCTCATGAGCTTTCCCGGAAAGCTGTTCTCGTCCATGATTTTTCATAGCCCTACGCGGTCGATACTCTCGTATGCCGCCTTGAAATCGATGAAGTTGTGACTTTGGTACAGTGGGGGATTCGCTCTTTGGGGTCCGCTACATGGAATGCCTCGATGGTTGGATGTTCGCCTGTTTGGCAAAATATTTCCAACTAAAAAAGCACTCGAACGTCAAGAGTAGATGTCAAACTGGCTTTTGACGTCTGAGCACCGTCGCCAATTGAATTCCTCCATATATAGAAAACAAATGGTATGTATATTGCGAATCGTGACGTTTTGCTTCTCCCGATGCGTGAGTCTGCAGCATTTTCACCAGCTGTTCAGTCGTTCCAACTAACGAGTCGGATTCGCTTAGCTGGAAGGCAGTCGTTTTCCAACCACGCGAATCCCCGCTGTATTCACGCAACCTTTTTGAGGACTTGCCTACAGTAAAGAGCTAGTCCGTTGTCGATCGGCCGTCGACGAAAGCCGCCTTGATAACTTCCCACGAACTCGTTTCCTGCAGATGACAGGCGACGGAAGATGATCTGCGGATTAATACTTTGTAGGCCCGCATTAGAATGATGATCGCTCGAAATTCTCACAAACTTATTGTCGCCTGGTTCTGTTCTATTTCCCAGATTGTGCCTATCAGCCTAAATGATCAGCCTCTCCGGGCCCATGTTATGAGTCCAGCTCCTTACCATCCCTTACCATCAGGTTTAATTGTTCTTGGACTGATGAATGGCAATCCTTAAACCACCCTTAAATTGGGGGCTGGTTGGTTTCTATTCTCCGCAGTACTGACGAAATGCATTTCCTTCCGTTGTCTCAATCTTCATTGCCCGTGTTCCTCAGCGCCATCCAGGTATTCGTCGAAGTGTTGCTTTCACCTTTCGATCAACTCACTGCCATCTAGGCTAGCCGGCACAAAAACCGTTACGGATGCATTGAGCTTCTGATAGAACTTACTGTTTCTTGTTACAGGCCACAGTATTCCATCTTTGCTGCACTCCGTCTCGTCCAGGTGGCGTTTTTCTCTCCCGAAACTGGCGGGTCTGCTGTTTGTCGTTCCGTCTATACGCTTCCACGTTCTGCGCGCATCTCTTGCTCGAATCTCCTCGGCCTTACATATCGCCCCGCCCCGCTGCATTTTCTTCTCCTCTAGAATCTGCCAACATTCCACGTCGAATCAATCGTTCTGTCGACTCGCGTCCCACGTACTCGACGTTGCTCTAAGCTGCAAGTCCTCAAGAGGGCCTTCTCCAGCCCGTCCGGTAATGCAGCATCAGGTTGCTGCGCGTATGCAGTATGACATCCGTATGCTTAAGCCGCCTTAGGTCATTTACCGTGGCGGCCGTCGGTACTGTACGTTGTTTGAATCACGTGAGTTTGGGCGCAGTTTAACCATTACAGATAGTGTCAGAGTCGACTGTTTGACCACGATTATTTCC
This sequence comes from Aedes aegypti, assembly GCF_002204515.2. Taxonomy (NCBI): domain Eukaryota; kingdom Metazoa; phylum Arthropoda; class Insecta; order Diptera; family Culicidae; genus Aedes; species Aedes aegypti. The sequence continues at coordinate 27,428 of NW_018735732.1, read as the reverse complement.
TGGACGTGATAATCATTTGGTATATTTGTATATTTTTAATTATCCATCTGACTTTTGGTCTACATTGAAGATGAAACTAAATTCCTAATTAAGTCCCGACTCTCGCGTACTTGCTACGCGAAACGAACTTGGTGGACGAACCATTCGAAGTCATAGAGATCTTCAAACATAGAAAAATAAACGGATCATCGACGTAAAAGGCTCGTACTTCAAAGCAGTACGATGAAATCTTGGCCACAGAAAGGGCACCGCCCACGAGAACCCTGAGCGAACACGGAGAATAATCAGCATCGACAGCAATCAGGGAGCAGTTCAACTTCGCCTTCAGAGTTGGCTATAAAGGCAAACTGTCTTGGGTTTTGCGTCACGACGATCCAGCGTATCCAATCAAGCAGCCTAACAGCGATCCGGAATATGGCCGCAGATTCAGCGGATCACCGCCATGAGGAACGGTTCCGCCGAGTGCAGTCAGCATCAAACTTCCGTTGCCGACGCTTTCTAACCTCAAGCTCCACGATCAGTTATGATAAGGGTCCACACTACAGGCGGCACTCTCTAAATAGGTTCCGTAATGAGTGAGCAAATAAAGGAAAGCTTTTCAGACAATCGCGGATCAGTGAAACCGGAGATTTTTTGCTATAAATCCAGCTGAGCGGTTAAGCTTTCGCAATTACCATTGGAATCGATGCAGATTAAACGTGAGCTGTGTCCAGCAAGACTCCCAAATCGCCAAAACTATCGGCTTCTCTTAAGAACGACGATCACTTAACTAACATAATGTTGTCATAATCGGTTTCGAGTTATTCGATTAGAACGACACAAACCTTATACTATTGGGAATACACTCAGCGTCATACGGTTCCATTTACACCAATCAACAAACATATTCCGAACAAGGGCTTGTAGGACGAACCGCAAGTCTTCCCACTGTGCGTACGACAAAGTACAAACTTAAGATCATCAGCATATAGCAAGGCGCAAACCATGCCCTAGAAGCAGCATCACATGTCCGTTGAAAAAATAAAAGAAGAGTTCCAAGAAGTTGCGGTCCATCAATCAGAACGGTAGCGTATTAAGATCTCCCAGAGTGATTTTGACGTCTTGGGCAGCTGTCGTACCCGCGTCGCAGCGCTTTTGAGTCCTCCAACTTGCACATCTTCCCTCTTCATTTGATTGGCCACCACCCTAATCACGCGCCTCTCAATAAACAGATTAGTTTTTATTCGGAAACAGAAGTAAGAATCAGTTGGCCGATTCCAGAGATGAGTGTTTTCCGTCTGTTTGGGAGTTTTAGTGTGAATGACAGATGTTTTTTTTTATGGAACTAAACTGCAGTTAAAGAAAAAATAAATAAATTATATTTATAAATTAAAAATACATAATCAAATATGCTAATAGTGTACTAAGACAGACATGTACTGCCTCTTTTTTACGGCATTAACGTTCCCAACGGGATGGAGTCTGGCTTTCCAGCTTAGTTTCTAAGCAACACTTCCAAAGTTATCAAATAAGAATATTGCTAAGAGAGAAAAGTAAGTATATCCTATAGTATGAAAATATTAGGAACCGCATCCAAATTGTGGGTTTTGACGCAGTTTGATACTGATCCTTTATGCTCGGCTAGGTAGTGGAGATGTTTAAGTTCTTGCTTTGACGGTACACCAAAAAAGCGTCGAGAATATGATCACCTGGGTTGCCGAAGTTCAGCCTTCTACTGCTGGAACCGGAAACCGGAACTGCCGTAACGTACTATCAACACAACAACAACAAAGCTGTAATCTGTGAAAATTAGGGCAGCATATTAGTAAAAGTGGATATTTAAAACTATTTTTCGAAACAAACCTATTTGTGCAATGATTTCCATTTTAGAAATTTATTAAGATAGTGGCCGTTCTAGGCGGAAAATTCGCTCTTGAAACGTTGAACACTACTGATCAATCGAGATCATCTAGTTCATTTTTTAATACAAACGGAGAGGACACTTGTTGTTCCTAAAGTTTTTTCGCTCAGATTATTATCATTTGTACATGGATTGTCAAGCTATCAGACTTCAAAGGTCCAATTAAATAGTGGACGATAAATACAGTACCAGTCAATTAATGTCAATTCTTTAGAAAAAATCACGTTTCGGAGTTGCACGTTATACGAGATAGTATTGTTATTACTTGGATTCTTAACTTGAATAAATTATATTGCTTAACATTTTAGCTTTAATTGGTCTAATGTAAGCCTCGTATTAATAAAACAGGTAAAAGTTTGATGGAAATTAAGTTAAACGTTTAGCTGTTAATGATGGATTAATCGAACCCTTGAAGTGATAAATTTACGATCGTCACTTCCACTAGATGCAGTGACTCATTTCCAATGGTAACTATTCCAATGTGTTAATTTCGGGGTAGATTTTTAAACATGGACGAACACGAACATATCAAAAGGTCTTTTTGAAACATGTTGTTAAAAAAGTGCAGGTTGAATCCGGCTTGGTAGATCACGTCAAGTCGCTTTACAAGATGGGCGTTAAATATCCTCTTCGTTAGTAAAAGCTTCACAAAGCTTTTGGGCCCATTTTCAAATGTTTGATCTATGAACGTAGTCGCGAGCGAAAAGGGTGATAATTTAAAACCACGTTCGAACTTGATTCCGTGTCGATAATACGCTTGGGATTACTTCTGCGAAAAAAAAAGTTGAATGAAACCATAATGGGTGATCATTTTTTTCCAAAATAGCTTCTATTTATTCTGTTCAACACAAAAGTAACCTCTAACCGTAGTTGGAATGTCGCCTTTCTTGCTTCGCGTTTTAAGGTATCTTTGTGTGTTGTTGCATTTACATTTTGTTGTTGTTTGCTTTTACATTAGACATTCAAAATCGCGAGAGAAGTAGTGAGTTGCTTCATTGTTTTGTGATAATCATTTGCAGTGTTTTTATTTCGTACCCTAGCAAAGCAGCACATACGGAAACGATCTCGATTTACTTTTAGGCAAATTATATTATGCGAACACGATCTACAATCTAAGCTTTACATAGGTGAGGAAAAAATATATCAAGGTCCCCTCTAGTTCGACTAAAATATCTCCTCGATTCGTCGAATTTCTGTAGAAGTTCTATTGTTGATTTCCGGTTGCCAATTATTGCTAAGAATTTGATACTTTTTCGAACCTAAACTGGAAACAATTAGCTATTTGCGCCTCTTGAAGTGTGTGTGCCGAGTAAGTTTCAGGTTGGTTGAAAAAAGGTACGTGGGTCGATGCTTAGAAGTGTTAGCAATTTTCCGAACAGCCATTCTTGCATCAATTTCATTTTCGGTTAAGGTTTTTTCCTATGGCAGTTGTGTTCTTGTTTTTTAAATTAGAATTTGTTTACATTACAGTAACATGACAACAATCAAAGCGCATTCTTCCGCCGCTTCGGGTGTGAGGCTTCGATTTCAACCTTCCAAGTGAAGTGGACTTTGACTGTTCGTTTTAACGGCTGCGTTTAACCAAACGTGCGATTGCGATGCGAAATGTTTTATGCAAATGCGTGGCCCATGCTATAGATGTGCTTGCTTTTGCCTAATATATGCTATTAGTGATATGAAGTTCAATTTTGGTCCATATAGGGCATGTGTTACGAATGTTAGAAGCCATGATTCTTTTTAAATGGTTAAACGCGGATTTGATTTTTTTTTTAGTTTGAAGAATTAACAGAATTTGTACAAGGAAGCTTCAAGGAGACGCACCTACCTTTACATCAGCTTATACAAATTGTGTAGATGAATTAGTAAGATCATGCGCACATGTTGTTAGCGATATAGATAACTTTCCATTAGAAATTGTTTCGCGAAATGCCAATTCTTTTCAATATGCAAAAGGAGGACTTTGCATACTCTTGTCCAAAACAAAGAATCTGCATCTATGTTAGGAGCTATAAAAAATATAGAATGTAATAAGCAAGTATAAGCAAATAAATAACAAATTTGAATCGTTAAAAATCACAGCTATCAAACGTTATCGAGAATCGAGAGATCAATAATAAGGTAAAAATTTGACTTTGTGATTCATGTAAACGTTGGTTCGGAAATGAACGGCCATAGGGCTGGAAATTTCTTAATAAAAGATTAAAAATAATGTATAAATGTCAAATGGTTGATTACGGCGACAAAGTTTTTCCATTTCTGGTGTTTTGAAAAAATACATGCCTCCCCTAAAAGCATCACAATTGTTAATTCCGTGCAATTAGTTGTTGACGGCACGCGTTTTTTAACGGATCTATAGTTGAGAAATAAAAAAAAATCATAAAATTACATTTCCAATCTGATTTTAAAACTTAATCTACGATTTACATTCTTCATTGTGGAAACACATGCCTTTATCCCGCTTCTCTCCACCGAAAGGTCCTTTCAAGATTTGGGTTTTAACTCTTGACTGTCTCGCGGTTTCGTGGAATTTGATTGCTTCCTTCGTTATTCTTTTCCCCCGTTTCTTCCCCGTGTATTTACACAGCTTCAAGAAAATGATAATAAAGTAAATAATTAACGTGAAAGCATTCCCTCATTGCCCGGTTCGTGCGCTCTTGATTCTATATCACACCCTAATGACGCGTTTTTATGTAGCAACCGAATTCCCTTATTCCATGCGAAATTATTACTTACGTTTCACTTCACAAAATCAAACTGTAATCCGAACTGAGGATCGTATCGGGTCAATATGTAATTACTATTTTAGCGCCAGAAATTGTTTATAAATGCAATCTATATTCCCTCCCCGCTTTCTAGTAGTAGCTTAATATGGCGTCCTACGATCTAATATGCTTAGGTTTAAAATATACTTTGTTTTCATTTTCTTTTTGTTTCTTGTTGTTTATTTTCAAATTTTGTTTTCATAAATTTCGTCCTTATTGTAGGATAGGTAGTAGCATCTGAAGCGGAAAGCAATATTAGTTTTACCTCAATCACGCGTTTTACTATTATAGTTAAATAAATCGATAGTACAGATTTAGATGATCAAAGAAAAAAAATCGTTTTAGGTGTAAGATTAAGCAGATGTGATTTTATAGTTTCACCAAAGAAAGTGAAAACATTTTTTAGTGATTCTTTTAGTCAGTTTGTTTTAAATAAAAAATAATTTGGATTGTTTTTCCAACTAAACAATAGTACGTAATAGTAGTAAACATTTTCTCAGCTGCGCGCGCAGTTCCATAAATCTTTAAATAGGCTTTTAGGTAGTCAACTGGGTACCATTGTGTTGCTTTCTTAGAACAAACGGCGCGTCTCTTTGATTTCGTTGCGTCTCCACTGGGGCATTCGATAGAATTCGGCTCTGGAACACTGAAGGATCGCTTCAAATTCCACATCCGACAAGTGGCGCTATTGAGAGGGAAAGAAAGCGAGTTAAAAAAACTATTCACAGCAGTTCGAAGAACTATTTCACTCACCTCCAAGTTACACCCGGTCCACATCGGAAGGCAACCGATAGTTGGTAATCAGCAGCAGATGGTACGGGTAGATATTTTGGCCGGCTCGTGCACCAAACATCGAGTGCGCCATGTTTGGCAAGCTGCGACGGATCGGCTGCTGCGGATAGTGATAGGACAACGCGCCGGAGTAGGGCTCGAGGGCGGAATGTTCGGCTCCGAGGGCACGCCGATCGCCTTCCGTTATTGAATCGACGGAAAACTGAAAGCAAATTGGGAAAACGGAGTTTAGAATGATTTCGGAACATAGATCGTGCAAGTTCGTGCATAAATCACTTGGTTTTTGGTAGGCATAGTCATGGGCGCATCCAGGATTTCTGTCGAGGGCGCTCACTTGAAAAAAAAACGCGTGATTGAACCATTCTCTATTAGTAGAAGTACTGAATCGATTGATTCTCGGAATCAACTGTTTTATGCGATGGTATACAAAAATATCAAAAGTCCTCTAAGGAAATGTCGATTAGTTTCTCCAGTGTTTTTTCAACGCTTTTCAGGAATAACTCCAATAATTTCGCTAGACATACATTTGGAAAATTTTGAGGATTCTTGGAAGAATAATTTGATTAATGTTGAAGATAGAAAACTCCATCAAATATTCAAAGGAATTAAAAAAATAGATAAATAACTAAAGAGATATCTGGAGATATGCTACTAATATCATGGAAGAGTTCTCTGCAGTAATAACCGGAGCAAGTCATGGGCGCGTTGAAAATATTCTACCAGAATCTTTGATTGTACTAGGGATTCCACTAGAAAATCTTCCTGGATTGCTACCAGAAATGTTTCAATCCTCTATAGATTAATCCACCGCTTGAACCAGAAAATCCGCCAGTATTTACTCCAAGGCTGGCTCCAAGAATTCCTCCAGAGATTGCTATATCAATTTCTTCAAAGATTTCCTTCAGGAATTCTTCAGAAAGTTTGTTACAAGATTCCATCACGCGTTACCCAGGAATCACATCGCGAGTTTTTTGAAAAACTTGTCGTGGGATTCCTCAAAATATTCATTACCAGAAATTCCACCAAGGGTTCCACAAAAAAATTTTACCAGGAATTTCTTCAGCGATCTTTTTTAGTAATTTTCTACAGATTCCTCCGGAATTTATACAGAAACTTTTCCAAGAAATTTCTTCGATGATTCTTCCGATATTTTCTTTCAAGAATTCTTAAAATTCTTAAAGAGATTGCTCAAGGAATTCTTCCCAAGAAATTACTACATGGATTCCATAAAAAAAACTATCAGGAGTTCCATAGGAATTCCTCCAGAAAATCCTTCAGCGATAAATTCAAACATTCTTCTAGGATTACTACATGATTTCCTCTAGAAATTCCTTCAAAAATTCTTACATGCAGAGATTTACTCCAGGAATTCTTACAGTGATTCTACCCAGAATTTCTACAAGGTCCATCGAGGAATTCCTCAAGGGATTCGACCTAAAAATTTTCCAAGGATTTCTCCAGGAAGACATCAGGAATTCCACAAGAAGAAATACTGAAATAATTCACCAAAAACTTCCTCCAAGGGATTCACCAGGAATTTCTTGAGATATTCCGCTGACAATTGTTTGAGAGATTCCATTTTAGGGAATTACAGTCAACTATCCATAACTCGTTATTGAAGGGACCATCGAGTTAGGGAGGTATCGAGTTACAGAACCAAAACCAGTGCGAATGCGATTCAAGAAACCATGGAGGTAGCCATGAAAACCAACTTTTACTATGTTTTCTAACTCGATATTCAAGATAAATGGTTCCTTGCGATGAATTTGCGGATACTACTATGGACATCTGTAATCTGTTCGCAACGCACTTTTCCAGTGCTTTTGATGATGGAACGACAACAGCTCAACAGATCGAAAATGCTCTACTCGATGTTACCAACTGATATCATCAACATAATATGATAGATTTGACGAAGCAGATATTCTAGCTGGAATGCGAAGCTGAAACCATCTCCAGCTCCTGGTCCCGACAGAATCCCGTCAATTATATTTAAGAAATGCGCAGATACTCTAAGTGGTCCTTTAAAACATTATCCAATTTATCGATTGCACAGTCAGTGTTTCCAACAGATGGAAAAGGTCGATTATGTTTCCTGCCTTCAAAAAGCAAACTAACCGTGGGGTAACATCGCTAAGTACGGGATCAAAATGTTTGAGTCCTGTAAATGAGATCCTGGTAAATGATCGTATTTTCCGAGCAGTTAATCGTATGTTTCGCAAGATCAGCATGGATTTTTGCCGGACGTTCAACCACTACGAATTTGCCTACAGTTTTCGTCATTCTGCATTAACACAATAGAAAAAGGTCTCCAAATCGACATTATATACACTGATTTAAAATCGGCTTTTGATAAAGTGAACCATGATATCCTGTTAGCAAAATTGGAACGACTAGGCACGGCTCGCAAACTCGTGGATTGGCTAAGATCTTACTTAGCCAATAGACAGTTACGCGTTAAGCTGGGTTCCATAAAATCTGATGCCTTTCACAATAGCACTGGGCCACGGGGTCCCTCAAGGCAGCAATCTGGGCCCAGTACTATCATCATATTTTTCATCGATGTCTGCTGAACCCTACCCTCGGATGCAAATTAGTTTACGCCGATGATCTCAAATTATACTTGACAATTGAATCATACCGAGATTGTCAGAAATTACAAGAGTTGCTCGTTATTTTCGTCGACTGGTGGCAGACGGAATCATCTGACCGTGAGTAAAGGAAAATGCTCTGTAATATCGTTTACCAGGAAGAAAAATCCCATCAATACTGGACCTACTACATTGACAACCACCCACTGGACAGAACTACTGCGATAAAGGATCTTGGAGTAATTGCCTCGATACAGCGCTTAATTCAAGGACCACTACAGGCCAGATCATTTCCAAAGCCAACCGCAATTTGGGCTTTATTTTCCGAATTTCCAACGAATTTCGCGATCTATATTGCTTTGCGTTTGTTGTACTATAATTTAGTTCGCTCCGTTCTTGAATCCTCAGCTGTTGTGTGGTTGCCCAATTCACAACGGATTGAAAAAGTGCAGTCCAAATTTATTAAGTATGGACTTCGCTTTCTACCATGGCTGAATCGGGATCAGGCTACCACCCTACGAGGACAGGTGACGACTTCTTGGAATGGACACCCTTGAAAAACGTCGGAAGATATTCCAAGGGCACTTTGTTGCAAAGATTCTCTTGGTGAAATTGACGCTTCGCGATTTTAGCTCAGGTCAACATAAATACTGGACAGAAAATACTACGACAGCGGAGTTTCCTGAGATTGCCATACCATCAGACAGGATACGGACAGCATGATCCTATTAGTGAATATATGTGTGAAGCTTTCAATGATTATTTTACCATGTTTAATTTTAATATTTCTTCTAGTTTGTTCGTGAAGTTCTGAAACTAGCTCTTAGGGACCTATTTTATAAGTTGAGTCGATCAAAATGACTCGACTGGAGTCACTGTCGACCAAAAATTTCGCTCGACACGGGTCTGTCACTCGAGTTTTTCAACAGTTGTCACTCTATGTGACTGGATTACTATGGCAGTTGACGGGTGACATCTGAAATACGCATGCTTACTTTGATCGACAGTGACCTTAGACGAGTCACATGAATCTGCTCGATTTGCAAAATAGACCCCTTAATCTTTATTAGTATGTTTTTTTCATGTAGACCACTGAGTCCGATTAATTGTACCAAATAAATAATAATAATAATAATAATAATAATAATATCGAGTAAGAAAGAGTTGACTTTAATTCTTAATCATTCAAGAAGGGAATCGCGGTATTCAGATAAATTTCTTGTGAAGTTGAAGAAAAATATATTTTAATAGAGATTCTCGGAGGGCTCCATTTTCAATTCTGAAAACGATTTCTCAAAAAAAAACATAAGGTATTGCCGACGACTTACTGGAGTAATTTGAAGCACCTCCAGAATCAGTATTAAGAAGAAACCTTGGAATAATTTCTGATCTCTGATGAAGCTTTGTAACAGAATTTGTTTTTATTTCATTGAAGCTTAAAACTTCGAAAAAGATGGCCATTAGTTATCCACATGTTTCCTGTAGGGGTAGAATGATCTGATCCAAACCTGGGAATCAAAACCATAGTCAAAGCTCGATCCAAATTTTCACGATTTGATATGAGGAAAAGTGTATGACAAAAAGGGCGTGTTTAAGATGTCCTAGGTTTACGTTGGTTTATCAATAGGTTCTTACATTTAATCACGTTGTGCAGATTGAATACTTACTATCGCTTTTTCCGCAGCTGAACTCCGTACTGTGGGTCTTATCCCCAAGTCCACCGAACGAGAAATCCTAGAAATGCACGTCGAAACTAGTTAGTCGGAGCACTTATTTTTTTATTTTCATTACAAATTAAATGCATGCTTCAGAACCGCACATATTCATAGTAATTCAAGCGTATCAGTATGTATTTACATGCATAAGATTGATGTTCACGAAAACCTCTCGAGCTGTTAAAAGATGTTTGTTGATAAACGGATAGAAATCCTTGAATTCATAAACTTTAATTGGGGCTTCGTAGAACATCAAATTTGAATGGAAAGAAAGACATAATGAAACCGGTTTTAGTCGTGAAACTAATAGTGAAATGCCTACTTTTAAAATTAAACCTTAGCTTTTCCTCTCTAATGAAAACTTGGCCCGCACACGAAAGACTACTAAAAATGAATGTTCTATGTAAAAATGCATTTAAAGATGGAGGGTAATAACTTGTTTGAGGGTGATCCGTTAGGAACGTCACGTAAAATTTGAGAATATTTGTGCCACTCGCTTCTACTGTGTTTTATTGCCAATATACAATACAATACATTATATCTCAAATCTGAATTTCCCCTTCTAAAACCTTGACGTTCTCAATGGGCCATCCCCGTAAGCGAACCAAATAAGAATAATGTTCTTTTTATTATATGATTTTGCTTAAAATTCTGCTGGACAAAAAATATTGCCTTTCAAAAAAAAAAAATACAGCCGAAACAACATTGACAAACAAAATTTCGTTGGATGCAAAACGGAGAACAGAACTTTTAGTATGAATTGGGTTTTACTACAATAAAAGCAGCTTACAGGAACACCGTGAGCGGAACCAGATGTAGCGGAAACTGAGGTATGCGAACGAGGGGCCAAGCCGTAACCCGGTTTAGGTACTTGTCGTAAGGAACTCACCACTGCGTAGTTTTGTTTCGTTAGTTGGTTTGTTTCAATATGGGGTGTGTGGTGTTGGGGGAAGTGTTAATGTGGATCATGTTAAATCATTCGGACATAGTTGACGAGATGGTAGTAGCATTGATGGCGGGTTAGTCCAAATCCGGCAAGCATTTATGTTAGTCACGGGAGTAGACGAATGAACAAACATGTACTGTTAGTATGATGGTAGCAATCGTATAAGTTATTATCTAATTGGATGATGTTGTTATATGTTGTTGAATTTGCACCACAATGTCTAGCCATAGCCACTGATACGAGGATGAGAACAAAGACAAGGACAGGAGCGTCCGTTCGGAGAGATGGAACTTACAGAGCTGTAACCGTTTCTTAACGACGAAGGTGGCAGCGTTGAAGTTTTAAATCCGTATCCTGGCTTCGGAGGAGACCTATACGAGTGGATGGCTATTTGTGGGCGTTTGACAATCGTTTGTTGAGTTTTATGTTTTTTTGTTGAGAAATTAAAAAGTAATAAACTTAACGATGAAAAATTGTTATCACGAAAGCTTAAGGAACTCACCATTATAGCTGGGCGCATTTCCGATGGCACGGCCAACGGAGCCACGGTAGCTGGTCGATCGATCGAAATATTCGTCTTCGTTTGGTCGATGATGGTCCAGGTTTCGAGAGGGCGATGCGCCCACTGGGGGATTCGTACCGTAGACGATAGGTTGGTTCTTTCGATGCCGGACGGAGTGCGCGAGGCATTCCGAGGATCGAGGTTCTCCCGTTTCCAGTGTTCATACTTTTTATGCTCTTGAAGGTCCTTCAGGATAACTTTGCCCATTCCCGATGACTTTAGCTTGCTCAATTCCTCCTCTTCTTTTTGGAGCCGCCTGAGAATGAATGAGAAATTTGTTTATAGTATTTATCTTTATAATTTAAAATAACTACTAACATTTCAGCGATGTTTTCCTTATCCTCCTTGTTCTTCGCGTGATCCACCTCATCATCGGATTCAATGTGCTTGTAGGAATCGGAATAGCGTCGTCGCCTTTCCGGGTCGGTGTAAGGGTATGGAGGGGCCGGGAAGTCGTCCGTTCAATCTTTGGTTTCTCGCCTGGTGGGGGCTTCTTCGCTCCCGGGTAGTGACTCAGCTCGATCGGTTCCTCATTGTTCATACCGGGACTCTTGGGACGGGGTGTCTCCGAGCGGATACTATCGACCAGCACCTTCATTGCGCTTCGGCTTCTTGAATGCGAACGTGATCCGGACGCTGACCGGTGTCCACTGCCGTACTGGTTCGGGCGATGGAAGTGAGGCGATACCGGTGCCTTATCGTACGGTTCAATTGGTTTTCTCAAGTAGTGAGGCTCATCCGTAAGGTAGCTGTAGGTATAGATACGAGCATATCCTCGTACCCGTGACGGTTGTACTCTCTTAGAATCAGCCCCGGACTTGTGGTACGATGGTACTGCGTGACACGAGTGAACAATTAATTAGACTGGAGCAATACATTGGAAATAGATAAATTTTATCATGATGAGCTACAAATTTGAAATCAACAATATAACCGCTGAAAAGTGATTGCGTCTGATTTTTGTAAATACCAAGACACATATTTGAACCTTGTGATGCGCTGTGAACTTGTGAACTGGGATCCACCAGAATAATCTTTACAGCTCGGAGATTAGAGGTGGCCGCACATGTACCCCATTTGGAAAAGGCGGTGTGATTGCAAAATCTTATTCAGAATGCAAAAAATCGTCATTTGACATGTTTGGCTCTAAGCCGAATGGAGTGAATAAAAAAGTGAAGGTTAACTGTATTTTTTTTTCTTTCTTCTTTCCGTACTTTTTTCATTTAAAATAAACCTAAGACCGAGCTAAGGTCACTTCAATACTTATGAACAGAAAGCATAGATTTTTTGCACTCATTATATCGTATGATGTATATCGATTGATTCCATATCCAGGAGAGACGATAACATTTACAAAGAAAAGGCCCTAAACCGAATTGAGATTGTAAATTTTCTCAGTTTAAGAAAGAGTACACCAAGAATCAACTTGTTCACGTCTGTCAAGCCTTCCAAGGATTCCCAAAAGTAGCCAACAGGGATCACGATAGGATCAGAATGAAAAAATCTGCTTAAGATATCAAAGAATGCTGCCTAACAGACATAGAAAGAATATGCCAATAATATCTCCACACTGATCTCATCTCGTACGATTCTCATACCAACTAAATTATACGAGAGTTCCTATGAAGACTACAAAATCATATCGATTAATATTATCGATTAAAAGGTACATTTTTATTGGTTTTTAATCATGTATATTTTCGAAGTGAAGTTAATCATGTGAGTTAACCATGCGCTCGCCGTTCTTTACGTTCTTGACGCTGTGGTTGGACAGTAGGCCAATAAACTAAGAAGTCGAAGTAGGTAAAGTTGGCTTAAAACTGAAAGAATCGACACTTTGTATTCAATGCTGCTGCTAATCTTCTTGTTCTGGTGAAGTTATGTTATTTTCATGTTTCATGACTGCAGTTATTCACTAGCAATAAATTATGGTATTTGCTTAATATTTAAGGGGAACTGTTGAGAATTATCCAAGAATTATCTGCTATTCTACCAAAACAGAGTGCTGTCGAGAGACACTACAGGAAAACCATTTCCAAAAAATCAAAGACCCGCGTAAGTAGGTACATACATCTAGTCCTAGTTTTTGTTTTTATTTCCTTCAGTATTCCCAATCAGTCAAAACATATGTTAAGGATTTCCACAAGAATTTATCAAAGATTAATTTTGCAAGCCGCCGAAGATGTCAATAAAAACTTAACAACAGTCCGTCAAAACTCGTGTGTAGGGTATTCGTAAAGATCTTAGCAAGGAACACTACATCTGTGAAAGATATGGCACTAAGATCGTGTTCAAAATTTAACTATGATCATTGGAAGAATCCGCAAATAAACAAGAAATTGATAAAAAAACAAATCAAATATTATTCTGTCAAATTTTCTTACTCTTGTTTTACGTCCAAGCTTCTGAGCATTAGTGAAACTAAGAGCACTTTCACATATTCACTGAGAGCTTTCCTTGCCTTAGCTGCCATTTACATTCCTATATCGTGAAGCAGACGCGATTGCTTTTTAATCATTTTCATTCGAGCTCGTCACTGCGACGAATGTTTAGATTTATTCCTGATAATGGTTCACATTGAGTAATTGGTAATAATAAACAATTCCTCCACTGTTTGGAATATGAATCATGTTCAGGAGTTTGTGACGAACGATACTGATATTTGGCATGCATCGAAAACCTAGGACTATTCTAGCCATGCTGTAGCTCCTCCCCGGAAACATGGATTTTCTGATAATAAATCTTCGAGCTGTTTAACCGAATTTAGTACTATACCATTTTAATTCCACTATAGTTTGTATCTTTTACAGATTACGCCGTATTTCGACCTCAACTGTAAGGCGTCTTCAGTGTCGTGTACTAGACTGTGGTACACGACACAGAAGACGGCCTTACAGTTGAGGTGAAATACGCGTATCTGTTCAAAGATACAAACTATAGTGGAATTAAATGGTATAGTACTAAATTCGGTTTTTCATCTACTTATGGATTTCTGGCCCAGAAATTACCATTAGCAACACAGGTAGATTTGTTCCAATATCGTCTGCTCCATGTGGACCAGGATTGCCCCGTCTTGGGGAGTTGAAACACTCACAGATTCAGGGCTAAGGATGAAAATATAGTGCTAGGGTTCGAATCGATGGATCCTTTTTCATACTAAAAGATTCGAGAAATCGAAGTTAGACATCTTCACCATGGCTATAACGTTTTCACTGGGTTTAGGAGTTTACAAAATGTCTGCTTATAATTAGGAAATCAAACAAGATCTGAAGCACATAATCTAGTCATCAGATTTCGGAGGGACCTCCCAAAATTTTGAACAAAATCTCGCAAGTATTATGCTTGTGTTCCTGGGTACAATTTGCAATAATTTTTTTCACGGAATCTGTCACGAATGCTGCCAGATATATTTCGAAATTAGCCTGGATTGGGTGGTAACATTTTGAACAGCGTTGCGCCGTTTTAGTAAATCTGAGGATATATTGAATGTTCCTTTCTCTCTAGATGCATCCTAATGGGTATTGGTTTCAAATTTCTAACTCATCAGTAAAAAATGTTCTATAACAAGACTAGACTAAACAGTATGTAGTAGTAAAAAAAAACACATCAATTAAACACAACTGTAGAGGGTGATGAAGGTGGAGGAATGGAAGCAACGGTGAAACATAGGAAAAACAACAAGAAGGAAACTAACCTTTCTATGCGTGTAAGGACTATAAACAGAACCACTCAAATTTGGTGTTTGTGAAGGATTACGAAAACTGAAAAAATAAAGTTAAAAACAAACCCCAGTGCACAAATTATTTTTTCATGCTGCGTCAGAAAAAAGTAAAATAAAACTTAATGATAATAATAATAGTGGGACAATAAAGATCAGTGAACCACCGTTGATCTGTTTTGTGGTGTGATGTTCATTATGTGCTCCAATGAACAGATCAATTGCAGTTTCTGAATCAAACAATTAATAAAAAAAAATCGTTACTAGAGAAATCAAGTGAGAATAAGAAAGCATCGAATTAAACAAAACTAGCGAAAGCGACTGCTTCTCTCTATCGTTGAAAATGACCAAAATTTCCCATCTCGCTAACCTGAATTTTCACCTCATTGCACTTGTACTGGTTCCGGTCGAATTCGGTTTCCGTGTTGAAACCGTTGGTTTCGAACCCCGTTCAGAATACCGGACTCGGACGACGGTCCCGGGACCACATCGTGGGTGCCATATTGCACCACCTTGCAGGTACATTTCCTCTCCATCGCCGAATGGGTCGCCGCATTTGGTGCACCGAGCACACGTCGGATGGAAGTGATGGTTGTCGCCGGCCTGCAGCACCTTACCGCTGATGTACCGGTTGCAGTACGCACACTTGGACACCGAACGATTTTCTGGAAATCTTTCTCGCAGTACGGAACTCCATCCTTACCCATGTACTCGCCATTCAGTGTGACACCGCAAGCGTTACACCTGAAAGATTGAGAGTTAGTCAACGCCATACGATTCAGGTTGGCCACCGAATTTTAAAATTCACGTTTTCTTCCCGGTTCTTGCTTTTTTTGCTCGCGATTGCCCGAACACGAACATTGTAGAGCGCATCGCATCATTATATTTTAGATGCACTCACGCATCAGATTCCCCGTGATATTTCTACTATAATACCAATATATCGGTCAATTTTGTCAATACTGTGGTACATTGGTTTATAATCTATCTATTATAATCATAATCCACCCAGCTATTTACAAAAAATAGCAATAAACGGGAAAAGAACGACTGTGAGCAAACTTTGCTCATCCAGAAATAACGCTCTTTGATCGATCCAACTCTGAGATCCATGTTTTTCAGTGCACGGAAGAGAATAATAAAAAAAAAAACTAAGCATAACGTTTTGAATCGAATCCCGGACAGCTTCAACTTTGTATGGGAAGGATTTCACTCGAAATGTTCCAAAATTTGCTGTAAAAAGTTAACAATTTGAAAGATGATTTAATAAACATTTTCTATAGCAATCCATGAAAATATACAATGCACAACTAGCGTTGACGTCTTACTAACGGATTAATGAGTTTATTTAATCGTTTGACTATTTTAATTGTGTTTTTCAAAAGCTGTCTAGAATTCGAGCCAAAGTGTCCGGAATGGTAAATAAAAGTATGGTTGTGTTTGGAATGAGAATCACGCTTATATTGAGCTGTTCGGTAATCCAATCCGCATGGTTATTAAATTAATTAACTCATTACGCGTGGTAAACATGGACAAATTATGGTTGAAATTATGAAAAAAATCCACGTGCTCGGCTGGGATTTGAACTCAGGACTCTTGTATGCTAGACGAGCGCTTTACCAACTAAGCTACCAAGCCACTTGGTGACACAATAACTGAGTTGGTTACAAGTTTAGAATTCAAATCCCTACAGACCACGCGGACCCCTTTCGTAACCCATATCCATCCATCTCATGTTAACTACACACGCGGGAAGAGCGAGTGCGATTTATTTAGTGTTGAAATTGTCCACAACAACTGTATTGTGGATGAGTAAAGATGTGGGAAGGCTATCAACGTGTCGTTCTCACTCAAGTGACGACATGACTACTACAGAGAGGCAGTAACACTCTAATATAAATTGACGATTATATTGAGCTGTTCGGTAATCCAATCCGCATGGTTATCAAATTAATTAACTCATTACGCGTGGTAAACATGGACAAATTATGGGTGAAAGTATGAAAAAAATTCAGTGGCGATTCCCTAACCTCAAATCTACCTGTTCCACGAATAGAAATTCTTGATTTTATGCAACCAATTTGCATCTATCAAGTGAAGATTTGCTAGAAAGGAAAATTCCAATCATTTGCTATTTGCTTTATGATCTCAATTTTTCGAAAAGGCATTTTTAGATGCGTAGAACAGGTAAAAAGTGAGGTTACGAGTCGCCTCTGAAAAAAATCCACGTGCTCGGCTGGGATTTGAACTCAGGACTCTTGTATGCTAGACGAGCGCTTTACCAACTAAGCTACCGAGCCACTTGGTGACACAATAACTGAGTTGGTTACAAGTTTAGAATTCAAATCCCTACAGACCACGCAGACCCCTTTCTTTATTGTGGAAGAGTAAAGATGTGGAAAGGCTATCAACGTGTCGTTCACACTCAAGTGATGACATGACTACTACAGAGAGGCAGTAACACTCTAATATAAATTGACGCTTATATTGAGCTGTTCGGTAATCCAATCCGCATGGTTATTAAATTAATTAACTCATTACATAATTAACGCATTATCACGCGTAAATGCCAGGATTAAATTAGTATATATTATTCTGAAGATTTGATCATGTAAAATTTTTAAAAATGATGACAAAACATTTATATGACTTAATATATTCTCAAACCGAGTTATTAAATACCCGAGAATACATTTTTTTTTCAATAGACGTAGATTGAAGGAAGAAAGAAAAGTAGTTTTGGCGATTCCCAACAATTTGGTTTATATTGGTTAGTAAATCTTAGCCATCTGGAACTCCGTCTTTCCACCAGTGGAATGAAAACGTATTTTTCCCGTTTACCCGATTTTCCCGGTCTGGTGACCACCGTGGCAATTAGCAATGTGCACTTACTTGAAGCACCAGATGTGCCACTGTCGATCGAGTGCGATCAGTGCTTGGCCTTCCTTCAACTGCTGGTGGCACCCGGCGCACTCGTTCGGATCGACATCTTTGCTATTCTGCTGCTTCCGGATCGCTTCCTGGTGATGCTGGAGAGTGGCAGCCTTAGTCGGACTGGAGGTAATTTCTTTGATCGTCTTCTGTTCCTGCTTCTGTTCGATTTGTCTCTTTGGCGACGCTGTCACAGAGTTCGTCGTCTGTGCCGTGGCTGCTACCGGACCTTTGACACAGCTTTCGCATAGGACTTCTTTGCCGGTGTTGGTTACCTTGTGAAAAATCGTTTGTTTTATGAAAAACACGTTAAGCATGAAACGAATTCGATTCAGGTGGTGAGACATTACTGTATGAAGTACGGCACACACACACGCAAATACCTACCTTGCTACCCGACTGGAACGCTTGTTTGCACTTGCTACAGGTGAAGCACTTCTGATGATATGTGTTGCCCATGGTGGACACTACCTCGCCCTCCACGTACTGATTGCAGGCCGCGCACTTGGTACCGTACAGCTTCTGATAGTCCAGGGTACAATAGTAGGCGCCATCCTTGGAGAAAAAGCCGCCAGTCGCCAGCGATTTGTTGCATTTGGTGCACTGGAAGCACGTTTTGTGGAAATATCGGTCCGAAACACGCAACACCTCGCCGGAGCATTTTTTCTGGCATTTGCTGCACTGGATTTTCGTTTTACCTGCAAGAAGCAAAGAGAGGAAAGATTGTAATTATTATCGATTTTCCCACTTGTTTTATGGGTAGCGGTTGTTTATGTTTTTAGCGATGGTACGTGGATTTATTTTCACACCCTGCGCGAGTGGGACGATGAGAGTAAGCCGGTCGGTGAGGTGTACTCAGCTGCGTTCCAGGTCCATAAATAAACGTGAAACAAGATTACGCAAGACACTTCCTCACCCCAGAAGGGACGGCGCCATCTATGGATCTTCAACGGCCGAAACGTGTGTGCAAGCCAAGCGGAGTAGTCAACTCGGCGGCACCATGATGGATGGCTTGAGTGCATCGCAGAAGACATTGTCGACGGCATGGTGCATTGCATTGGATGGAACACATCCCGCGTTTATTAAGCTGAAATGTATATCTGAAACAGATCGATTTTTGGTGTTGCTTTTGCAGCAAAGTTCAATGACTAGGAAGCTATTCAGAAAGCGCATTGAACGTGTTTCATATCATTAGAATTAAAGACACTAGTGATAAACAGTCACACGATTAGATGATAATAAATTACTAATTTTTCCTAGGTTGAAGTCAAAAACTGCATTCACCCTTTCCTTCTCATCTTTGTTCAATTCCATAGGGGCAATGGGGGCAATATGAGCCACCCCGGATTCGACCTCAAAAACAGTGTTTTGATGTCTAGTGTCATTATGATCTGCTAAAGAATGCTTCAAATAGCCACCATAATAAAAACCGTTAGTAAATTCGTTTCAACACTCGAAATATTTACAAAAATGTTCGAATTTGTCCTTTGTCATGGAAAGCTTATAATTTTGGCAGTTTTTAATTAAGCTTATAAGACAATTATATTTATTATCTTGGTAAGCTATACTAATTCATTGAAACTTCAGATAATACTGAACAATTCGTACGCGAAACTAGATTTGTTCGTAAACAAAATTATTAAAAAACATAATATTATTTAAAAAGTGAAAAGGACGGGGCAAAATGACCCACCTAAGTAAAAGCTAGAAAAGCGATATTTTG
Source organism: Aedes aegypti (assembly GCF_002204515.2). Lineage (NCBI taxonomy): Eukaryota > Metazoa > Arthropoda > Insecta > Diptera > Culicidae > Aedes > Aedes aegypti. The sequence continues at coordinate 7,788 of NW_018735732.1, read as the reverse complement.
AACACAACAATTCATTGCATAAATATAATACCCTCCACTTGGTTATGCGACCTTGCGCGATGGGAGGGCATAATCCATTAGCCCATATGATGGAAACCAAAGGCGTAACCTGTAGTGGTGGTATCATATTTTGGCATTTTTTTGCTTAAAGCCGCGTCATAATTTACATGGCATAGACGCAATAATATCTCGGATGTGATCCAACGGACATTCTGCGTCATAGATAGAATTTATGCCCATTTCAAATAAATAATCTATTCGAAAGGGACATTAATACTATTGGTGACGATCAGTTTGCCTTTTGCTAACCTGAATGATCCGTAGCCACTCTTACTATTAGCTAGCTAGACATCGTTATCATATACGACGTAGGGAATATTACTTTGAGGAAAATTACTTATTTATGTATTATTAAATTTATCAACAGGCTTCGTAGCCCCAATGATATTGTTTAAACTAAGGACAGCAATAAAAATTAAAAAAAAAACTAAATCACAAACATAATCTTGGTCACAGTCTCAAACATAATCATAAACGTTGTCAGGCAATTGAAAAAAAAAAGTTTAACATATAATCGTAGTCGTTATCCGCTTCTACCAGCAAAAAACTCCGAAAATCTTCGACGAAGCGATTCACGGGTGAGGTGGAAGTCAAACAGTAGGGCAATACTGTTGAAGATGCGCTGGATACCGATGATCGTCCCATGCATTCCGTAGTTAGTTCTTCGTAGTGGCATGCGTAGCACAACATTGTTCCGGAGTGATCGTGACTGGGCGTGTAAATCATTTTTTTCCAGGATGAAGGCACAATCTATCCGTCCTTGTAGCGTGTCTGCAACCGTAAGAGCTCTGCAGACGTCCCTTCTGGTGCAAGGTAGCTCTACATCAATCAGCTGGCATCGACTCTCGTAGCTTGGCAGTTGGAACGGGTTTCTCCATGGCAGTTTCCGAAGTGCAAACCGAAGAAAGCGGTGCTGTACGGACTCAATCCTTTCGGAACAGTATTCCAAAGTGGAGCGCACGAGCTAGTAGATTCACTGAGTAGAAATAAGTGGTGACAATCTTATTTTAATAAGGTTTTTACATTGCCATAATAAGAACAACAATGGTATAAATAATCTGATTCCAGCTTCATTTTCGCAAAATTTACAAGTAGAAAGTAGGTGTTGTGAAGCATTGCATTTGCCACCGAAAAGTGAATCTTGTAGGAGACTGTAATAGAAGCCAAAGGTAACTTTACTCTTAAATATTCACTATAAAATGACTATGGAAAGTAAGACGCTGAGATCGATCATTAGGGTACACTTGCTAGTTTCGAGAAATTGTTGAACAGACAAGGAAAGTAATTTTTTTCTTTAAGGATATATGAACGTAAAGACCTGAAATTAACTAGAACTACTACTAAACAGCCTAATTTTGTTAAGACTTGACGACAATTGACATTTAAGACTCTAATATTACGCAAAAGACAGGAGTAATCAGAATAGCACTTAAATGACAAATTATTCAAAACCATTTCGACTAGACAGTATTAGTAATGACACTACTACACTGCCCATAACCGCATATTTGTAACATTCGACAAAAGTAGGCATTGAGTAAATGGAATAACAAGTGTGCATTTTATGGCAGTATGGGAGGAAACTAAAATTTCTAAACATTACCAGGAACTCAAAAGTTCTTATTTGAGGCTAATATTTTGTACAACTCATATCGTATACTAGGTGATTTGTCAGTAAACAATTCTGATAGAAATTTCATTGCTATCACATTACGAGGCCCATTTATAATCTCAATGTGACTGTTATGCGGTTATAATTACCAATGTGACAAAACAACTTGATATTTTTTTTTTTCGAATTTTCTAGAACAATCTCACAGATTTCAGTAAGTTGATCGAAAGTATTTATCATTTGATGACTCTCCATGGTATTAACTCCACAAAACTATCACGTCACAATACTAATAAAAAACAGTGTTCATGTGGGCACCATAGCCTAGTCCGTCTGAGTATTGGTCCTAATAGAGGGGAAACTTGGCAAAAGCCAGACCGAGGGTTCAGCCTTGACAAGTTAAGCTGGCAGGCAGCTCCAACTGAAAACCATACAAAAAAAAACAATTCATTGCAAAAATATAGAGCAATTCTCGCTGAAACCAGGCCGCCATCGGCACCCATCGTTAGAATTCCAATTTTATGTCACTGATCGCTAGTTTTTGATAAAACTTAAGGGTGGTCCTTTCTGTTTTCTCAAATTTGTGGACCCCTCGTACGCCAGCTAGCTAAACAGTTTGCGAAAAAGCCCATTTTTTAATAAATATAGGGTATTTCTTCACGTGATATGTCTCATATTTCGCTTGGAACACATAGCAAACTTAGTGGTTTCAGCGAGAATTGCTCATAATAGATTATTTTTTATCGCATAGTCATCTTGGTGCACCATTACAAATAGAACATTTTGCTAGAAAAAAGGTTGAACCAAGTGTCGCAATTTATTACTAGAATTACATTGTTTGCTTACTATGTCTTACGTAATTGTCAAAAATCAGCCGTTAGAATTAATAACTTCAAGCAAAGATACTAAAATTTTCTTTCCAATATTGTACAGTTTATTATAAAATTATTCTCTATTTGATTTCAAATAAAAGTTATACAATTAAATGTAGTGGCTCATACTGCTCCGTTGGGTGGCTCATAATGTCCCATATGGTTGGTGAACACGAGTAAAACATAGTTTTTAAAAACGTTCCTAAAATAATTTTTCAGTTGATGTTAACATTAATCATCGACATAACATGGAAGAAAACATGTTATAGTACAAGTCACTTGCATTTAAACGTTAGTTTTTGCTGTTTTTCCATGCATTCCTCGACGTTTTCCATAGGCGGCCCATATTGCCCCGATCACCCCTATTAATGAGAAACAGTTAGGTATTCTATTACCGTAGGTCTGTAACGCACCGCTCTTTCTACAAAATTGATAACGGGTTTTCAAGGGCGCCCGAATAATTTACATTTGAACGTGTTTACGTGCCTGTTATGTTGCGGTGAAGATGATATCACCTTCCTATGGTGTTTACTATCGACTCATTACCGATTCAAAAACGGCATTATTAGTTTTTCGATTCATTGAAGACCAATGGTCTTCCCATGCTTCTATGTCTGAAGCTAGTTCTAATGGTCAATGTATAAACGTGCATGGATGCTGATTTTATTAGTCAACAAAAAACTCTTTCTAGATTCAAACAATAGATACCGTTTTGTCTCAATTTAACAACTCATATTCTGAAAACACTATTTAGTATAGGGATTCTGTTGAAATATTTCACTGAAATGTGTCTTTATATTTATAGGAAATAATGGTCAATTGCAACTCAATAGGGTGATATTCAAAACTGAAAAGGCAATAAATGGCACTTTTTGGTGGTAGTAGAGTATCCATCCCGGGACATTCCGGGACAAATATTCCCGGGATTTGACAAATTTCGGGATTTCCCGTATCCCGGGAAATAATTTCTGAAATAGGAACGCTTAGATGCAGTAACAAAAGCAATTAAATAATGTTCAGTTTTTCATATTCATTTTATTTTGCTGCTGATTCCCTAGAATTCCTATACTTGGAGCTACATTTGACATAAAAGTAGTATTGATCGACACAATATTATTTATAAATAAACATTTGAACAAATAACTTCCCTAAGATGAGCGGAATCTGGTGCACTGATGGTACGCGTATTCAAATCTCAACTGTAAGGCCTAATATGTGTCGTGTACCGTACTACATCGAATTACCGGACGCCTTCGAAGCCGGACAGTCACCTTTTTAACGGTATAGGATTTTTTTTCGGGATTTCTAAACCTCCCTACTCTCTCTGCCATGCTTTTCCATTACTATGAATGTACTGTCACACTTTAGTAGTTTTTCAATTGGAGATTGAATTTTATTACGGTTTTCAGCTGTTAACATAATACTTCTATGAAACTGTTGTTGCAGAAAACAAAACTTCTTATCTTTAGAGTTTTTGATATTTGATTAGGTATGCGCACAGCAAAATTAGCCCACGAGTTTTAGCTAATTTTCAATTTATCATAATGTGTCAAAAACCTAATTAGTTACGAAAGGTCCTTGTATGTATGAACACGGTAAAAATACAGAGTTCTGTTGGCCGTGGTTTTCATTAAAAGAGTCGAAAGTACAACATGTGTGTGAAAAAAATTGCACAAAGCGTAAAGAATCCGTCCAGATAACATCATGACAAAGCAAAGTCACTCAAAAATTCCTCGTTCTCCAGTAATAAGCGATTTGAAACGCTTCTGAAGGTTAATCGGAAATCTGGATTTCGTAGGAAGCAGAACCATAACTTTAAATTGTAGTGCAACAATGCAGTGGTTAGCATAATTAAGCAAATCTAATCCTGATCTATCCGAATAAGTTCAAAATGTCGTTTTCTTTGTCGTCTTAAAAAGTTATGAAAGCAGCAAGGCATAAGTCGTTCTCAATTATAAAGCCCTAAAACAGGCCTGCCCAACGTACGGCCCGCGGGCCGCATCCAGCCCGCCGCTGCATTTTGTGCGGCCCGCGAAGAGCTTCAATATTCTTCATATATCTGGCCCCTTCACTGCTTTAGAAACATTAGAACTAGATGTTTGAATATTACAAGACTAATTATTAAAAACATTAGATTCTTAAATATTGTTTTGAAATAATTTTTTTTGTAGATTTTCGACAAGTTTTTTATCCATGCAAATTCGCTTTATTTCATAAATGGTTAAAAATATTCTATTTTTAAAGTACCTAAGTGTTATGTGGATTAAAAATGTACAAGGAATTCGCCAAAAACTTTTCTTCACTGTAATATGGACAAACCTGAATTCAAGTTCAAAAAAATGTTGTCGGCAAAAAGATTACGGCCAAACGCTATCTTATTGAATTCAAGGTGGATTTTGAAAACATTTGAGCATGAATTCTATACATGAAAAGATTATAACCAATATTAGGCAGATCGAGAGGAAGGTTAGTAGCTTTTGAAATTAATGCAGATTTCCACATTATTTTCTCGGACAACTTATGCAGGATTTTAACCAAGAGCAACTTTGTCAATGAATGCTTGAAGAAGTTCACGTAATGATGGCAAAATGACTATCACCGAATACTGGATATAAGTATACAAAATTGTTTTGAGCTATCCATAGTGAATTTCTTACAAAAACCTGAGAAGGACAGAATTCTCCAGATTCTAGATCAGGATTTTATAATAATTTTAGAGTGTTATTTTGCGGAATATTAAGGATTCAATTTTATAAAAACTAATCATGGTTTTCAAACAATATTGGATGAGATTCTGGTAGAATCTTACAAAAATGTATGATAGAAGGGGGACGGACCTGGTGTAGTGGTTAGAACACTCGCTCTCACGCGGAGGACCTGGGATCGAATCCATCCCCGACATAGCCACTTGTGACGTTAAAAGTTATAGTGACGACTTCCTTCGGAAGGGAAGAAAAGCCGTTGGTCCCGAGATGAACTAGCACAGGGCTAAAAATCTCGTTAATAAAGTCAACCAACCTATGATAGAATTTCAATGCATGATATCACATTTTTCACAGACGTATGAGATTATCACATAAGCAAATAGGGAGCCAGATCATATTCTTGGCACTTTTGATTGACTTCGCAGTGGGGGTTTTCAAAAGCTACTGAGCCTATTTTTGCCAAGTTTCAGACAATTCGGCCGAGAAAAAAAACCCTATGCCAAAGTGAATTATCGAAGTGTCCAAGTAACTCTGCCCTCTATATTTCAAAATTTCTCCAAATGAAATTTTTATATTTTTTTATCTTAACAAAATTTTTGAGTCGCTGCATTAAAAAAAAAGTTTGGCCCTCCGTACAATATGTTTCTGAGATTTGGCCAACGGTTCAAAAAAGAAACTTTAAAGTAGATGGAGTACCGTGTACCTTTTAATTCCGCTCCTAAATGCTTATCTTTGACAGATACGCGTATTTCGACTACCACTTGCAGTCTTCTTCAGTGGTCAGTTACTCGTATCCACTGAAGAAATCGTCGCATCTCTCTACCTTAAATACTAACACCAGATAAGTACCTACGCAATCAAACTACCTAGGAATTAAAAGGTACACGGTAGTCCATCTACTTTAAAGTTTCTCTATTTGAGATTCTGCTCAGAGGATTCGAACATTCATTTAAAGAGTTGTAATGGCTTCCACGCTTTCCGAATCAAATACTTTTATCAAGCTGAGAAGAAGTCGATCACAGGGTTAAAAAATGACATAGCATTTTTAAGTGAGTGTCGTAAGCTAATCTCACACCAAAGAGTCATAAAATTGAGGTTAGAGGTCAGGTCCCCCAGGACATTATTAGAAAATGGAATCAGAATATTTACGATCCAGTATCAAGAAGTTGCACTCAAAACTGAACTCACAAAACATTGCAGTGCTATAGTTTACATTGAAATTGGCCAAACAATAGCCTTGGGAATTTCCACTTTCCTTACCAAAGGTGATACAAGCAGAGGAGTGCGAAGCACGTAGAAAGAAAGATATTCACTCAAAAAAATTAGCAATTTTAAAGAATCAGCAGCACAACAAGTGGTAACAGCATTGCCGAAAGTCCATTCTATTGAAGGTTTTGTGGTCAATCGCTCGACGCATCAGTTCTCAGAAGAACAATTGACACTTCTCAATAAGGATATGCATATGCGGTTGCCAAAACCAGATATTGATCAGACAATAATTGATGTTGAACCGCCATTACACACACAATACCAATAGAGTTTCAAGAATCTGCTAGAAATGACACTGAAGAGTCATTAAAAGGTAACAAATTTCAATTAAGAGGTCAAAATAGTGATGAGGTTAAAGTTTGAGTGAACTTCGGGATAACTCGGTATACTATGTAAAAGCGGACAAGGGCAAAGCAGTGGTTATTTTGGATAAAGATGATTATGATAATCAAATGAACGAAAAAATAACCACTGGTCCCTATAGGCATTTTAGAGTCGATCCACTTCCCACAATGGTGAGACATGTAGAAAAAACTTTAAAAGAATGTAAGCCACTTCTTGGAGATAACACTAGCCGCCTCAAAGTTTCTAATCCAGTTCTACCAAGAATTAAAGATTGCCAAAATTCACAAACCTGGCAATGAAATGAGAGAAAATTATATCAGCAGAAGGGTCTCCTACACACAAACTTGCAAAGTGGCTGGTAAGGAATCCAATCCATGCCCAACCTTTTGAAAGCCGTTCAGTTAACAATACTCAGGAGTTTGCAAGCCAACTTCAAGCTTCTGGGTATATTCAAGATGATGAAATTATGGTTTCTTTTGATGTTAAGCATTATTTCCTAGTGTGCCAGTTAAAGAAGCCATAAACCTTTGGAAGAATGGTTCTTAACCAACACAATGAGTCAAATTGGAAAAAACAAAGTTCGGTATTACATCAAATTAACCCGACTTTGTATGGAAGGAACTATTTTAGCTTCCGTGGTAATTTTATAAGCAGACAAAAGGTGCACCTATGGGTAATCCATTGTCTCCGTTTTTGAGCGAGTTGTTTATGGCCAATTTTGAAAGCATTTTGAAAAGAAAAGATTTGTTACCACAGCGGGTGGTGGAGATATGTAGATGATGTGTTTAGCATTATCAAAAGGATTTATTTGCCAAAAATTTTAGAAGCAATTAACAGTATCCACAAAATATAAATTTACTCATGAAGAGGAAAAGCATAATAAACTACCTTTTTGGATTTGCTAATTATTAGGGAATTCGGTATG